>NC_045434.1:21217515-21325004 GCF_002776525.5 Piliocolobus tephrosceles | reverse complement strand
CTTGTTTGTATGTCTAGATTGTTAAAAAAAATTCTGGACATTGTCATGTTATAATGTTTAGTGTTGAGATTTTGATATTTTCCATTACAGTCTGTTGACTTTTGCTAGGTAGTGAAGTTATTTGCAGTGCAGCTTGATCTTTTTGAAGCTTTTTTCTGCCTTTGCTGAGTGGGTCTAGGGTAGTCTTTATTTATGACTAATGTAGACCTAAAGCTGGGGCATAATTCTTCATAGATCTTTTCTAAATATTTCATGTATGTAATGAAATCTGTCTACTTTATCTGGTTGGAATGCAAAAACCTTCCAACCTCGTGCAAGCTTTGGGAATTTTGCAACTTACAGCTACGCTGTAGTTGTTCTTTGCTTCATTTTATGGAGTTTCACTCTATGCATACCCAGTTTAGTATTCAGGCAAAGACTCAAAGTCATCTTTAAGGAGATCACAGGATCTGTGTGTGTGTGTTTACAAAGTGTAGCTCCCTCTTCTCAAATGTTCTATCCACAAATTCTAGCTTTTTCAGGGTCTTTGATGTCTACTTTCTGTCTTTTAAGTTCATTAAGATCATTATTTTAAACTTTAGGTCCTCCTCTTTGTGCCATAACATGGAAAATATATCCTACAAGAAAAATATGTGAATACAAGGAGGAACATTATATTTAGTGTGTAATGACCTTACCAGGCATTATCTCATTTTAGCCATTATTACCATGATTGTAAGTAACATTTTTCCCACCTCAATATGAGGAAATAGAAATTCTGACAAGTTACAAAACTTGAACTTGAAAACAAATTCATGCATGTATTCAATGAGCATTATATTTACTGAACATCTACTATGTTTTGGTCTTTTGAAGGTAGCTATTATACATTGATAAGCCAAAGAAGTATGCATCTTATCTTGTGAGGGTTTTGATTTGGTGAGAAGACTTATAGTAAACAAGCAAATATAAAAGGAATAAGGGCTGTGAAAGACATAAAGAATCCATGGAGCAACCCTGGTAGGGACTTTGAAAGAAACATGGGAACTTAGGTGGGTAAGATGGAAATTTATGTTTTACATGTAAGGGATATTTAAACAGACATCTGAGGGAGTCTAGGGAGCTAACCATGCATGAAGAGTAGGGAAAACAATTTCAGGCAGAGGGTATTATAGTCCTTGATGTAGGAAAGAACTTTATGTGTTCAAAGAAGCAAAAGAAACAAAGATGCTAAAGAATATTGAATAATGGAGAGAGTTATCTCAAATGAGGATGGAGAGTTGGGTAGGAAACTCATCATGCAGGGCTTTCAAGTAGAAAATAGCTTGGTAAGTTATTTGGAAAATGTAAACACAAGTTATATTTTTATTAGTTTGTCTACTGCATGAGATGTTGTATTTAGGAAGACAATAGGGAAACTACAAGAGTCACAAAGAAATTATTTTAGTAAATCTAAATAGGAGATTTCAGTAGCTTACTCTAAGTATACCCAGTTTAGTATTCAGGCAAAGTCTCAAAGTGATCTTCAAGGAGACCACAGGATCTGCGTGTGTGTGTTTACAAAGTATAGCTCCCTCTTCTCAAATATTCTATCCACAAATTCTAACTTATATTCATACTTCTCAAAGAGAAGTATGACTTACGAGAACAGAGAAGAGAGGAGAAGGTAAGAAATCATTTTCTTAGTGATCCAGAAAACATTAGGAGATTCCCCAGGCAGTGTTGAGAGTATAACTACATTTAAGATCGTAATTTTACATAAAATCCATGAAGATGAGGAAAAGGGCAGATTTTGGGTATATTTGAAAAGAGAAACTACAGGGCTTAGTGATAGATTGGAGTTTGGGATGATAGTGAAGGTTAAATCAAGGATGAAAGCGTGTTTCTATTTTGAGCAACTGGATGGTTGGTTGTGATATGCAGCGAGATGAGAAAGATTGAGAGAGAAACAGACTTGGGTGAGGGAGGAGACTGAAGAATTCTAATTGGAATATGTTGAGTTTTAGGAAACCATGAGACCTCCAAGTGGAGATGTCAGATAAACCATTGGTTTTAAAAGAACTAGCAGAGGAACATTATTGGCCGAGAACATAAATGAGGAATTTTTCACACAGATGTTATTTAAAACTATGTGAATGAATACTGTCAGCTAGATCATGTAGAAAGAAATGAGAAGGCTGCGATGCTCAGGATCTAGGGTTCATAACCTATTATGCTTTTAGAGGCCAAGCAAAGGAGAAGCTGCTTTCAAAAGACACTGAATAGGAGCAACTGTAGAGGTAGGAAGAAA
The DNA here is from genome assembly GCF_002776525.5 of Piliocolobus tephrosceles. NCBI lineage: Eukaryota > Metazoa > Chordata > Mammalia > Primates > Cercopithecidae > Piliocolobus > Piliocolobus tephrosceles. The sequence goes on along the minus strand of NC_045434.1, from coordinate 21,322,735 downwards.
GCTCTAAGACTGAGATTAACCCAATACCAAGAGAACATTTTATAAAGAAAGGAAACACGGCAAGGAAGGAACAGTTACTATCTGTTTCAGCCTTTGGTAAGCTTTGCGACCACAATTTCTGTGTCATGAAAGAGGCAGAAGCTAGATATGAGTTATTTGAAGACTTAATGGTTGGTGAGGTAGTAGAGAAAGAATATATAAAACTCCAGAGAGCACTTTGTCTGTGAAGAGGAGTAGACAAGAGATATATCAAGGGAAAGTTATATCTTAGGATGACAGAAAATAGAGCACTTCTGTATGCTGAACTATTCCACTAAAGAGAGATAATTTTATGATGCAGAAAAAGAGAGGGTGCCTAAAGGAACAGAATCCTTGGGAAAATAGGAGATGAAGGGATTAGGACCCATGTAGAAGGACAAGCCTATGAAAAGGAAAAAAATAATTCCGCTGTAACTGGAAGGTAGAAAGAAAAAGAAGTGCAGATACAGGTGGCTTTGTAGATGCAGTGAGATGAGCCATCAGGATCTGAATGACAATTTAAAATATCTAAATACAGTATGAGTTGAAGTCATTGGCAGAGAATGAGGGGTATTCTCATTCTCAAGGAGGAAAGAGAAGTATGACTCATGAGAACAGAGAAGAGAGGAGAAGGTAAGATATCATCTTCTTAGTGATCCAGAAAACATTAGGAGATTCCCCAGGCAGTGTTGAGAATATAGCTACATTTAAGATCATAATTTAGCATAAAATGTTTTAGCCTACTTGTATAAATTTTCTGCATCAGAGTTAAGTTTCTTATGTATAGTAAAAATCACATGGATATTTGAGTTAACACAAGATTGACTTACATTTTATTTATTTATTTATTTAGAGATGGAGTTTTGCTCTTGTTGCCCAGGCTGGAGTGCAATGGCACAATCTCGGCTCACCACAACCCCTGCCTCTTGGGTTAAAGTTATTCTCCTGCCTCAGCCTCCTGAGTAGCTGGGATTACAAGCATGCACCACCATGCCCAGCTAATTTTGTATTTTTAGTAGAGACGAGGTTTCTCGATGTTGGTCAGCCTGGTCTCAAACTCTCGACCTCAGGTGACATGCCAGCCTTGGCCTCCCAAAGTGTTGAGATTGCAGGCGTGAGCCACCATGCCTGGCCTATTTGTGTTTAAAAGAGATATGACAGGGGAGAGGGGCAAGTACTGGCAACTCCAAAATATTTACATAAAAGAGACTTAGAAGTGGCATTATAGATTGGAAGAATGGAATGGGGATATGGATATTACTAGCGGGTTGGGGCCATGGAAAATATTTTGAGGCCTCATGTGCATGTTTTCACTTCCTTATTTGGGTACCTAGGAGGTGAGTAAATGAAAATTCTTCAACTTTCCTCCAAGCCACTCTTTGATGTCCCCACTGGGAACAAAGGAGTTGAGTATTTATGCAAGGAAGTGTTTGTACAAAGTTGCGTAGCATCTGGAAGTGTGGTATCTGCTGTCATGTATCTGTCCTGAAAGTGTGGTATCTGCCCTTTTATTAGATGTTAATAACATGTGTGTACCTCAGTCCCCTCATCAGGACCATGAAGATAATGAGAATTTCTTAATTTTGTCGTTGTCGTAAGTTGTAAATGTATGAGTATGTATAAAATGCTTGGACTACTGCTTAGCACATGTAAATACTCAGTATATGTCTCTTCTTACTACTTTCTTAACGTTGTTTTTATTATGGGCAATGGCTTCTGAGCAGAACAAGAAGGGAAATAAATTTGAAAGAGGGCTGATGGATAGTGAGAGAGTAGTGGAATAATGGTATGTAGGTAATGAAGATGTCAAATCGTTTTAGTAATAGTAATAGGACAAAAAAGGTGATGGGACAAGAAACTGTGGAATGAGAGTTGGAGATTACCATTCAGGATTTCAGGGGTGAAGATAATTTTTCTGATGATAAAAATATGTTTTGAAAGAGGGATAGTGTGGTAGGTTGTACTATTGTTCTTAATTATGTAATGTCTTCCCTGTACCAGTGTTATACAATACTTTCTCTTATGTGTGCCTAGCAGCAATTCCCTGTGAAAGAAATGTACTTTTCTGCTTTATTGAGTCAGGCTTGGCCATGTGGCTTGGTTTAGTCAACGGAATGTGAACAGAAGTGACACTAGCCATTATTGAGAAGCAGCTTTAAGAACCATCGTGTGGCTCTGTCATTACCCCTTCCATCTCCACATTGACCTCCATCATTTTTTTTGCTCTGTTGTATTGCCAACATGTTGCAGATAGGGGCTGCTCCTTTAGCCTAGATTCTAGACTTCTGATAACAAATAGCTCTGTGTCTTTCATGACAGGCAGAAATATAGATAACCAGCAGCTGACATTTTACATGAGCAAAATATAAATCTTTATTGTTATAAGGCACTGAAATATTGGGGTGGTTTGTTACTATTGCATAAGCAAAAAATGAACAATATAGATAGAATGGCTGATGTGGAGTAGAGGAAATTATCTTTGGAGATGAAGGGCTCAAGGACCTGAAAGGTCAAGATTTCAAGAGGCCAGGGTCATCCACCTTAATATGGAAACAGACAAATACAATGATTGGGATTAGGTTGGAAAGTAATACTATGAGCTATGAGTTGAAGACTTCAGTGAATGAGGGCACATTAACAGGATACGGGTACAAATAAAAAGTAAAATAAGATGATTTCTTGGAGGAGGAGGAATTTTTCTTTTCTTTAGAGACAGTCTTGATATGTTGCCCAGGCCAGGTTTGAACTCATAGGCTCTAGCAAATCTCCTCTCTCAGCTTTACAAGTAACTGGGATTACAGGCATGAAGTATTGTGCCCAGCTTTGAGGAGAAATTTTTATAAGAGAAACAGAAACAAAGTTGGTTACAAGGAATAAGAAGAACTAATTCTACCTCTTAGTCTGCTAGGGCAAGACATGTAAGCTTACACTGGAATAGATTGTAGGGGAAGCAGGAACTTTGGACTATAATTATTTTTCAGTAAATGCAATTTTATGAAGAGAATGTGAAATGATATTGGATTATGTGAAAGAGTTCATTGATTACAGACTGGGAGTTCCAGAAGACAGTAAAGAAAAATTCAGGAGACAGGAATTGTGGGCCTGGTGTGGTGGCTCATGCCTGTAATCAAGCACTTTGGGAGGCCGAGGCAGGTGGATCACCTGAGGTCAGGAGTTCCAGACCAGCCTGGTCAACATGGTGAAACCCTGTCTCTACTAAAAATGCAAAAATTAGCCAGGCGTGGTGGCACACGCCTATATTCCCAGCTACTTGGGAGACTGAGACAGGAGAATCACTTGAAGCCAGGAGAAGGAGGTTGCAATGAGCCAAGATGGCACTGCTGCACTCCAACCTGGGTGACAGAGTAAGACTCCATAAAAAAAAAAGAAAAAAGAAAAAAGAAAAAAAAAAAAAAAAAGCAGATATGCAGAGATTATGTGATTTGGAGTAGTTAAGGTGAAGAATAGCTACGGGGTTTGGATTTCCGGTTATGATTGAGGTCATCAGAAATGCGAGACTTTCTGGGATAGTCTTGCTGGGAGATTAGTTCTGGTACTGTGGTCCTGAATGCTTTCTCTGATGCTATAGTGGTGTCCAGGGCAGATGCTTCTTCCCACCCTAGCCTATTATTAAGGATGCCTAAATAAATACACAAGAAAAAAGCAAACAACACTATCAAAAAAATGGGCAAAAGATATGAACAGACACTTCTCAAAAGAAGACATTTATGCAGCCAACAGACATATGAAAAAATGTTCATCATCTCTGGTCGTTAGAGAAATGCAAATCAAAAACACAATGAGATACCATCTCCTGCCAGTTAGAATGGCAGTCATTAAAAGGTCAGGAAACAACAGATGCTGGAGAGGTTGTGGAAAAACAGAACGCTTTTACACTGTTGGTGGGAGTGTAAACTAGTTCAACCATTGTGGAAGACAGTGTGGTGATTCCTCAAGGATCTAGAACTAGAAATACCATTTGACCTAGCCATCCCATTACTGGGCATATACCTAAAGGATTATAAATTATTCTATGATAAAGACACATGCACATGTATGTTTATCGTGGCACTATTCACAATAGCAAAGACTTGGAACCAACCCAAATGTCCATCAATGATAGACTGGATTAGAAAATGTGGTACATATATACCATGGAATACTATGCAGCCATAAAAAAGGATGAGTTCATGTCCTTTTCAGGGACATGGATGAAGCTGGAAACCATCATTCTCGGCAAACTATCGCAAGGACAGAAAACCAAACACCACATGTTCTCACTCATAAGTGGGAGCTGAACAATGAGAACACATGGACACAGGGAGGAGAATGTCACACACCAGGGCCTGTGGGGGGTTGGGGGTTGGGAAGGAGAAATACTTAATGTAGGTGATGGGTTGATGGGTACAGCAAACCACCACAGCACGTGTATACCTATGTAACAAAACTGCACGTTCTGCACATGTAACCCAGAACTTAAAGTATAATAATAATAATAATAAATAAAGTTTTAAGATTTTTCTCCTTGGCCTTGTGGTCTGTTTCCACCTCACACTCCAACCTACAGATACTGTGGTTTCTAGTTTCCCACAACTGAGCTCCTTCAGGCTTCACCTTCTCATGTAACACTCTGTGGTTTAGGAACGTTTTCTTTCTTGCACAAATTCCCTTTAACAATGGAACTTTAAAAATCATACAAAGCTAAGAGTGCAAAAAGCTCATTGGGAAAGAAAAAAAAAAAAAAAACCAAAATTCATCCAAAGTATCTGAAAAAACGTATGTGTTCATAGAGCCTGTGGTGCCTCTTCAGGTAACTTAACTCTGCTTGTATTAACTTGACTTTTCCAGCTCTGGTCTTCCCTTTGGATAACGACAGAGAACTTTAGGACCTCAAGATATGGTATCAGCTGAATATTCCTAGGTGCTCATAATAGTTAATGAAATGAGTATTTTATATCATAATATCATGTAACATTTTATAATTTCTTTTACATTGCAAGATTGTTTGCTGAAGTTGGAAATATTTTTAAAATTCCATCTTAATAATTAAACTGAAATGGGGGTGATTGCCCTTGCATGAGCAATTGCTAGTTTATTAAATCACTTTACTCTCTAAATATCATTCAGTGTTCAAACATTTAAGTAGCAGTCGTTAAGACTGCCAGAATGATAGTTCCTATTTATTTAGCACCTTCTATGCAGTGACCTAAAATAAGTAACTCAAATGTTGAATATTTTATAGAAATAAACACTGACCTTGAGATCTCGGAATGAATTTCTGTATTGATTATCGCATTCTGCTTATAGTATTGAGTGAGGTCACCTCTGCATTGACAAAAGTTTGGTTTTTATTGGCTTCCATTTTTAAGACAAAGAAATTGAATTTATAGATGCTATGAAGATTTTAATAGCAGAAAGAAGAAATGGACAAATCTACTATATTCGAATGTGTGTCTTCCTCTTAGTAGATCAAGAACTCTAAGGGTTGAGTGTGATGACTCATCCCTGAATTCCCAGCACTTTGGGAGGGTGAGGCAGAGGGATTGTTTGAGTCCAGGAGTTTGAGAAGACCCCATCTCTACAATAAAAACACAAAAATTAACCAGGACTGGTGGCACACACCTGTGGTTCCAGCTACTTGAAAGGCTGAGGCAGGAACATAGGTTAAACCCAAGAAGTCAAGGCTTCAGTGAGCCATGTTTGCACCACTGAACTTCAGCCTGGGTGACAGAGTCAGACCTTGTCTCAAACACAGAAAGAAAAGAAAAAAAAAAAAAATCTTTACGAGAAACTCAAAGCCTCCACCAATGCTACCAGTTGAGAACAGGTCTCTTTCCCTACCACTGATCTGGTTGAAATTTTCAGAAGGAAAAAATGAAAACATGATGATGATGATGATGCAGAAAATATAATGATGATAGCAGCTATCTTTATTGAAGCTTTCTTTTGTACCAGATACTGTACATTAATTTTCTGTCGTTTTCACAAAACTCTGCAAAGTGAGTTGTGTGATTTCTATTTTTCAGATGGAGGACCTGAGGCTCTCAGGTATGAGAAACTAACTGTAAATCACGTAACTTGTAACTAGCTGAATCAGGATCCAGATATAAGACTGTCTCAGTATCATGTTGACTCTCCAACCACACAAATTTCTATCATCTTTTTAGCACTTTCTGGACACTGTTAGTATTTCCTCACTCCTCTTTTTGTCAGGGAAATAAAAAAATTTTCTTTTTGCGAAACTATTTATAGAATCATAGTAAAAAATTACTTTCATAGTCATTGTTTCTATTGGTTGTCACCAAAAGCACACAAGATAAGTATTATTGTCAACCCTAAAAGTGAAGCTCACAGAGTTCTTGTAACTTTCTGTAGACCACATAGCTAGTAAGTGAAAGAGCTGGCAATTTTACCTAAGTCTTCTAATTTTATGTAAATTTTCCACTATGCCATTGGGTCTCTCAAATGATTTTTATAGAGCAGGTAACAGTTTACAAGTGACTTTTATGCATATTATTTAATTTGCATCTCCTGGTGTCATATAACCAAATTTTGTTCTACATTAGAATTTTTATAAATATTTTTAGGATTTATTTAGAAATTGCTGATTCTTGTGGTATAATGTTAGATCATTTTAGAAGCCTACCTGTCTCTGTTCAATACCAAATAAAATGTTGTTCTCTTTTTTTTTTTGAGACGGAGTCTCGCTCTGTCGCCCAGGCTAGAGTGCAGTGGCTGGATCTTAGCTCACTGCAAGCTCCGCCTCCCGGGTTTATGCCATTCTCCTGCCTCAGCCTCCTGAGTAGCTGGGACTACAGGCGCCCACCACCTCGCCCGGCTAGTTTTTTGTATTTTTTAGTAGAGATGGGGTTTCACCGTGTTAGCCAGGATGCTCTTGATCTCCCGACCTCATGATCTGCCCGTCTGGGCCTCCCAAAGTGCTGGGATTACAGGCTTGAGCCACCACGCCCGGCCTAAAATGTAGTTCTCAAATGAGTGGCAACAAATATGTTTTAGGAAATAAAATACTTGTCAGTAAGCAAATATGTCAGTCTCACCTCTCTCATGGAGGCATTGGGAATATGGAATGGATAATATGGACACTCTTGGTTTCTTCACTTTGCCTCCTTCCCTAGGAGTGATGCTCTGGTAGCTTTTATTTTATTTTATTTTTCTTCTGAACTGTAGCCCAAGATCATTTAGCTATTAAGAAATAGAGCTATGATTTGAACCCAGGCCTCTGCCTCCAAAGTCAATGTTCCCACCGAATATGTTATGCAGTGCTTCTGATCTCTGTCATACGTTACTTTTTCAAGTTTTGCCCAGATCACTCTGGGTGAAATGGTTCCCACCTCCTTGTACTCCACTTCCCCAGGCAACTTGGTACATATTTATTTATGTTCAATGATTCAACTCAGATATTACTTCATTTATTCAACACCATTTATTGACCACTAACTATATTCTAGAAACTCCGCTAATGTTGAGGGAAAACAGTAAGTAGAAAGACAGTTTCTGGTCACAAGAAGCAAGAGTCTAGGGGAGAGGACAGACAGTTAAACCAATAGCAATGTGATAATGGGAAAGGACAGGAAGCTGAGAGACTGCAGGGCTCCATACTACTGCCTGATGAGTCTCTCACCATTATGAAGCTCTATGCTATCAGAGGGAGAAAGCTCAAACCAGGACAGTAGAATCCCCACCAAATCAGATCCTCCAGGATTGTTCCGTAATTCTAGTGCATTGAGAATCCAGTAAGTCAGCCTGATGGGATGATTTTAAGGAACCACTAATGGTCACAGCGGCTAAAGTTGATAGTGCCGCACGGATAATCAGATTTTAGGATGCAGATGACAATCCTGGTGAGTCAGATTTCTCTACAACCTTTTCACCGTCTGCTGATTGCCGTAGTGCATTTTTACTTTTCATCATAACGGAAGGGTCTACCTCATGCCCTAATCACTTCACTGTCCATGTTGAAGACCCACTTGACAGCCTCGCCTCACAGTTTCTAAGCCTCTTATCACCAGGAATAGCATCATCACTCCACTTGAAACATCCATCAGCAGGTCTCCCTGCAGGCCTGCCATGTCATCACTCAGAATTCTCTCCTTACCAGAGTCTTTGCAATTGGAATTCTCCCTTGCCTCACATGGCTTTTCCCTTCTGTGTCACAGACTGTCACTGCACAGCTAGTCCTTCACTCTGTCAGACCCAGCATCTATTCTAGTCGTAGGATATTAGGCAAGTCACTTAAACCTTTTGATCCCTGGTATCCTTATCTGTGTGATAGGGATCATAATACTATCTTGAGGATCCACTGTAAAAATTAGCTTAAACTGTGATAGAGTTTCTGAGTTCTTTCGCCATTTGGTTCGCCTGCTTCTAGGTGTGACATTCATCATACACCACTTGTGGCAGGACAATTCGTATAAATCTTTTCTGTTTCCTATTGGATTCTAAACCTATGAAAGAACATATCTAATTTATATTTATCATGAACCTTGAAAATAATATATGATAAGCAGGTAAAAGATCGTAAAGTGTTTAAAAGAAGAAAATACAATTTTCTGTCATTAAACCATCCTTGATGTTTCATTTTAATATCCTTTTCTCTCCTTATTTGGAGGATTGCTTTAAAATATTTAGGTAGATTAGGATAAGTTTTTCTGACCTTACTCCCCTGCTGTTTAGAACTGGGCTTCTTTGCATGTCTCTGACCTAGCCATCCAACAATAGCCTTTTAACAGTCAGAATCAGCGCTGCAGGTACTGCAGCTGACATGGGGTTGGGGATTCAGTAAGACTGTCTCACAGCTAGAATGACCTTGACAGGCTTTTTATTTTTTCGTGAAATCTACCACCTGTCCTCATCTTCCTTCACCCTGTCCCAATTTAGGGACATGAAGCCCTGGTCCGGGAGAAAGACTGCCAGGGATGTGAAATTCTCCTGACAATTTTTCTAGGTGCCATGGTTTCATTCCCTTCAGCCAGACTGTTTAATATTTAATCTACATTTATCAAGCACATGTTATTTGCAAAGCACAGTGTCCAAATAAGGGGTCAAGAGGAACTAGTGATTTAGAAGATGTACATATTTAAAAATATATATATATTTAGACTTAAGAAGAATTTATCCCATGTGTGTCCCATTACAAAGCTAGTATTCAAGATAGAATAACAAGCCTAAATTTTAATATAATATTCATCCTAAGACTATAAAATGAGGAGGATAGAAACAATTATCTCTAAAATCCCTTCCAGCTTTAAGAGACTAGCAAACCCTCTACTAGAATCAGGAGTCACCCATAAACTAAACAACTGATTCCTAAGATGGAAATTTGCTTCAAAGCAGATTTACCTGAAAAATCACTGGTTTGTTCAGGCCCACAGTTACTGCAGACCCACGGATGATTATTATGAAGAATGATAACCAAACATTATGATCATGTCTACATGTGGTCAGTGAATCAAACCAAATTGGGAGTTTAGTCATGATTGATTTTCTTGGCATCCTGCTAGGTGATGATTGTTTTATAGGAGCAAATGAGTGGTTTTGTGAGTGGTGGCGCCATGTATTCCTGGCCAAACTGGTGACTGTGTCTGCCACCTGGGGTTTTGATGGCAGGAAGCTGTGTTCTGGTGTCTGGCCAGCTGACTCAGCCACAGCCTGGACCCTGAGCCAATGATATTTCCCAGAAGACTGCACCAAATCTTCTCTCCAGTCCAACCTATGAGGGTCTCAGAAAAATGTGTGCTCTTTCTTCTTCATATTCCTCTGCTTTCTAGCTGTATTCTTTTAGAAAAAAATTAATCTCTCTTAGCCTTTCTTCATATGTAATATGTAGAAAATATATACTTCACAAGATTGTTGTGAGAATCACATGAAACTTAAAGTTCCTAAAACATCGAGTAGAACTCCATCCAGTAAAGATTATTTTCCATTTGCCATGTCATTCTTTCCTTATCCATAGGTGTCATACCCCTTGACACAGCTGAGCTCTGAAACTTTAATTGCTACAATCATTTGTTGAGGCAGAACCATATCCCTGGTTAAATCCAACTCTCTACCCACCCTGATGCACCCACACAGCTAAACCTCTGGGGGATAGCACAAAACCTTGCAACTTGACTTTAGTGCAAGCAAGTTCTAGGCTGCCATCAATCCCAGTACATTCACTCTTCTGCTTTTCTCCATGACAATTGTACACCTTCCTTCACTTCTCAGAACTTCAATATCTCCTCTCCAATAGCATCCTCATCTAATGACCACCGTCCTATTCCACTGGGGGAAGTTGAAACACTCAGAAGACAACTTCCACAAGCCCCCGCCACTGTAGCTATGCTTCTACCTGTTCCTGTACTCATAGACTCGACCTTGTTTTTGCTTTGTCTATAAATTCTTCACTGTGTCAACGGTCATCACTCCCCTTGAGCATAAACTTCCATCCCTTATTGATTCCCAGTAAGCCTCTCCTCTTTCTTATGCAATAACAAATTTTCTCTCTCTATTGGACCTTTCGCAACATGAATATGCTTTTATTTGTCTTATCTAAAAACTAAAACTTTCTTTCACTCAATTTCTCCCTCAGCTGGTGGCCCACTTTTTGCCTAAAAAATTCAATTAAATTTTTATCTTGTTTTGTCCTTACTGTGTCAGGGTTTTTTTCTTCCACTTTTTCTTTCTTTCTTTTTTTAATTTCCATTTCAATTTTTTCTAAAACTCACTGTGATCAAGCTTTTAACCCGATCATGGCACCAAAGCAACTCTTGTCATGGTCATCAGTGATCTCTGTGTTACTAAATCTAGTAGTTTTATAGTTTTTTGTTGTTGTTGTTGTTGTTTTTTATATATTTTACATTCTAGGGTACATGTGCACAATGTGTGGGTTTGTCACATATGTATACATGTGCCATGTTGGTGTTCTGCACCCATTAACTCGTCATTTATATTAGGTATATCTCCTAATGCTATCCCCCCCACCCCACCACAGGCCCCAGTGTGTGATGTTCCCCTTCCTCTGTCCAAGTAATCTCATTGTTCAATTCCCACCTATGAGTGAGAACATGAGGTGTTTGGTTTTCTGTTCTTGCGATAGTTTGCTGAGAATGATGGTTTCCAGCTGCATCCATGTCCCTACAAAGGACACGAACTCATTTTTTTTATGGCTGCATAGTATTCCATGATGTATATGTACCACATTTTCTTAATCCAGTCTGTCACTGATGGACATTTGGGTTGGTTCCAAGTCTTGGCTATTGCAAATAGTGCCGCAGTAAACATACGTGTGCATGTGTCTTTATAACAGCATGATTTATAACCCTTTGGGTATATGCCCAGTAATGGGATGGCTGGGTCAAATGGTATTTCTAGTTCTAGATCCTTGAGGAATCGCCACATTGTCTTCCACAATGGTTGAACTAGTTTACAGTCCCACCAACCATGTAAAAGTGTTCCTATTTCTCCACATCCTCTCCAGCACCTGTTGTTTCCTGACTTTTTAATGATTGTCATTCTAACTGGTGTGAGATGGTATCTCATTGTGGTTTTGATTTGCATTTCTCTGATGACTGGTGATGATGAGCATTTTTTCATGAGTTGTTTTATAGTTCTTAACTTAACTGACCCTATCAGCAGCATTTGGTACAGTTGACCATTCCTATTCCTAGGAACACTTTCTTCTTCACTTTACTTCTTCTATGGCTCTTCAATTTTCTCCTGCCTCGTTAGTCATTCCTTAGTCTCTTTACGTGTACCTCCTCATTTCCTCACATGCTTAGGAGTGCCATTAACTAACACAATAACTTTATCTTCCCAGATTTTGAGGCCAAGTGTTTTGGAGTTACTTGTGATTCCTTTCTTTCTTTCATTTTATACATCTCATCCATTTGTGAATCATGTTGGCTCTATCCTTAAAATGTATATAAAATCTGGTTTCTTATCACCTTGATATCTATCTCCCTGGTCCAAACCATCACATTCTTTCATTCTCTTTTCTGAATTATTGTAGTCATTTCCTAACAGACCTCCCTGCTTCTCCCGTTGTCTACTCACCATCTAGCCTAACAGAACAGGTGGAATGGCCTCCTTGAGGAAGTCAGATCATCTCAGTCATTTTCCTAATACCATCCAATGGCTTTCACCTTGCTCAGAGTAAAGTCCAAATCCTGATAGTGGTCTACAGGGCCCTACCTGATATGAATTTCAACTGGTTGGGGTCACTGACATGTCCTCTATTGCTATATCCAGTGGTGGCTAGTCTTTGATTCCTATCTATCTTATGTGTCATCAACAGTTGGCTCAAATGACCCTCCCTCTGTACCACCGCCCACCCCCGCCTGCCAACTTTTCAAAATGTTAGCTTTTGAAATACGTATTTTTTAAGGTTTACTACCCATATCACTGGCTATGTCAAATCAGTTTCCATTGCTGCCTCCTTTCCCTTTTCCTCCCGTCTAAATGTTGTGGTACCCCAGGGCTTTTATTTGAGATATGTTCTGTCCTCTCTCTTATTTTGTATTCCCATGGCTTTAAATATTGTCTATGTGTCTTGATACCTCTGATGTTTATGGTTGCAGCCCTGGAATCGAGGTTTGTCTCTCCTACTTATTTACTGGATGTCTAAAAGGTATCTCAAATCTAATATATAGTAAAGACAGATTTTGATTTTTAACCCTAACTCTATGCCCCATACTCACTTTTTCCCAGATTAATAAATGATACAATTTTCCTTGGAGTTGCTTGGGCTAAAGATCAGAAGAGATTCTTCTTTCATCCTTTGCTCTCACCACAAATTCCTTCCATCAGCAAACACTGTTGAGTTAATATATGAAATATATCTTGAATCTGGCATGTTTTAATGAAAGAAAGAAAAGATGGATGGATGGATAAATAAATATGGGCCTAATTTTAATCTCTTTCTATTCTTCTGGAAATTGCTTTAAGGAACCCTTTAAATAAATGAAAGAACTACATTCTGAAATGTCCTACATTTATTCAGTAGGTTCTGCTGCATGTAGTAGATGCTCAACTAATATTCATGAAATTCAGAAAATAATTATATTTCAAGGCACAAATAGTGAATAGATAATATAATTTTTCCTTATATGGCTCAAATGTTTCACAAAAATGCTAAGATATTTAAACCCCAATCAATTTAAAGAAATATTCAACTATACTCATTTTATATATAGAGAAAAAGAAACACTGAAAAGTAAAGTAACTTGTGGGAAGTATGGTAACCCATCACTTTATTGTAGAGGACAAGGGTGAAATTAGCCTAGGTAGGAGGCAATTACAGTAATATTGGGAGAATACATTTTTTCACTTATAGCATAGGTATGTTTGAGATAAAGATGTCTAGAAAGCAGATATCTGTTTAGAATATTACATTATACCTTTGAGTTCTATTATTCAATGAGAAATATGTTATCACAGATTAATTATGTAACAGGCTTACTTACTCTTAAATACATTCCTCTTCTATTATGACAAATTATAGGAGGAATGTAAAACTTAGACAGAATTTAAATAATAGTTAAGTCTGCTGTTTTTGAAAATTGTATTGGCATGCTTTGGGGAAATTCTGAGTTAAATAAAATCAGTGGTTCTTTATATTACAATTTCTGAGAGTTTTAATATGGTTATATATAGTGTGAATATTGAAGAAGGGGACATAATATACAACATCTTCTATGTTTATTTGATCAGGTGATCCTTTTTTCATTTAACATAGATTAATTTCTTGAGACACATTAGTTTTTTTGTGAAACACATTTTGGAAAATTGTTCATAATTAGCAGTTTCTTAAATGTCTACTCTTAATTCCCAACATGCTGCTTTCCTCCTTCTTTAACATAGCTATCTGTATTTCAACTCAATGTCGTAAGAAAGAGCTCTCCAATCAATTTCATTATGCAGTTTAGCTTGAGAATACTATTAATTCTAGGCTGTAGGAAATGTAATATGAATATATGCCCTATTACTATAAGTACTCTTCGATGTAGCTTTTCACAAGGACTGTATTTATATGTCTCCCTTCATCCACAAGAGTTGACTCTTCTTGGCAGCAGTCATTTTCTACACACACACACACACACACACACACACACACACACACACATTTTAATTTAATACTATACATGACAAAATGCACAGATATTACGTGTACCATTCAATGACATTTGCTGATTGTGTACACCCCCATCGCAAAATAGACAAGATATTTTCATCAACCCACAAAATTTCCACATGCCCCTATCTAATCAATCCTGCCCACACCCCAAAATGAGGCAACTGCTTTCTGATTTCTATCGCCACCGATTTGTTTCACCTATTTTGTCCCTTCTTTTTTTTTTTTTGAGATGGGGTCTCACTTCGTCCCCCAGGCTGGAGTGCAGTGGCACGATCTCAGCTCACTGCAAGCTCCGCCTCCCGGGTTCACGCCATTCTCCTGCCTCAGCCTCCCAAGTCGCTGGGACTACAGGCGCCCGCCACCAACCCCGGCTAATTTTTTGTATTTTTAGTAGAGACGGGGTTGCACCCTGTTAGCCAGGATGATCTCGATCTCCGGACCTCGTGATCCACCCGCTTGGCCTCTCAAAGTGCTGGGATTACAGGCGTCAGCCGCCGCGCGCAGCCTGTCCTTCTTAAAAATTGAACCATTTCAAATGTATTCTTTGTTTCCAACCACCTTGGTGCTTTGTGCAGCTGAGATTAAGCTATATTTTCACATGTATCAGTTGTTTTGTTTCTTTGTATTGTTAAATAATATCCCATTTTAGGAATATATCACATTTTGCTTAATTATTATCCTGTTGAAGAACATTTGGATTTTTTAAAGAGTTTGGGTTTTATGACTAAGATTGCCATAGACATTCTTGAATGAGTGTTTGTTGGCCATTTCTTTTAGATAAATATTTAAGAGTGGAATTACTGGCTTATAGGATAGCTGTATCGTTACCAAATAGTTTTTCAAAGTAGTTTTTTTATCATTTTATGCTTCGAGAGTCCCAACTTTTTTACATATTTGCTAGCATTTTCATCATCATTCTTTTAAATTTTGGCCATTTTAGTAAATATGAAGTGACATGACATAGTTATTTTTGTTTGCATTTTCTTAATAATTGACATTGAGCGCCTTCTTATGGGCTTATTGATTATTCCTATGTTTTCTTTTGTGAAGTGTCTGTTTATGCCTTTTGCCCAGTTTTATTGGGTTGTTGCTGTTTTGACTGTAGATTTATAGGTGTTCTTTCTATATTCTAGAAAAAAGCTCTCTGACAGAATATGCACCGTAAATATTTCCTCCCAGGCTGTGGCTTGCCTATTCATTTCCTTAATGGGATATTTTGATGAAGAGAAATTTCAATTTCAATGAAATCTAGTTTATCAATGTTTCCTCTTATGGTACAGGTTGAGTGTTCCTTATCTGAAATGCATGGGGCCAAAAGTGTTTTGGATTTAGGGTATTTTCAGCTTTGGGGATGTTTGTGTATACATTATATATTACAGGGATGAGACTCAAGTCCAAACACAAAAATATCACTTATGTATTATATAGACTGTGTACCCATAGGCTGAAGGTAATTTTGTATAATACTTTTAATAATTTTGTTCATGAAACAAAGTTTGCATACACTGAACTATCAGAAAGCAAAAGTGTCCTTATCTCAGCCATTTGTGGATTGAACAATTTTGAATATATTCTTTGTTTCCAGCTACCCTGGTGCTTTGTATAGCTCGTTTTTGAGATTAAGTTAGGTATGCTGACAAAAAAACAATTGTTTCTGTTTTTCTGAGAAAAGCCTTTTTTTCTTTGGGGATGCTGAATAAACTGTATGTTGTGTGCCTGAATTTTCACTGTGACTTGTCACATGAGGTCATGGCGAATTTTCCACTTGTGGCGTCATGTTGGCACTCAAAGATTTTTGGTTTTAGAGCATTTCAGATTTTGGATTTTCAGATTAGAGGTGCTCAACCTGCATTGTTTTATGTCCTATCTATGAAATATTTGCTTACTCAATGATCATGAAAATATACTTTCATCTAAAAACTTTGTTCTTCTATCTTTTACGTTTGTATTTATTTGTTTTCCATCTCAAATCAATTTGTGTTTATGCAGTGGGATGGGGTTGAGATTTATTTTATTTTTTCCCTGATGGATATCCAGTGGTTCAGCATCTTTTCTTTCTTCCGTGAATTTATTTGGTGCTTCTGGCAATCATGTTTGTATTACATGATTTTATCTTTATGGCTTCTGATGATAGAACAAATTCATTGATTTTGCTAATAATCACAGACCTCTATTCTGAACCAGGCACTGTGCTAGTCCCTAAAAACACAGAGCAACAGAGTCATGGTTCCTACCCCCAGAGTGGATTGCTTAGGTCTAAGCCACTGAAATGTTACCTCAAAGTAGTTCACAACTCAGGATATCTGTAATCCCATATAGCTGGGATTCTATGGTATGCAAACTTCAGAGCTGATTAATTCTGAGGTTCAAAAGCGTCATCAAGGTCTCAGACTTTTTTCTATCTCTCTGCTTTGCCATCTTCACTCGGATTGACTCCATTCTTCGACTACAAGCAAAGATGGCTGCTGCAGTTACAAGCATTGCAACAAGCCAGAATTATACTCAGAGGTGGAAGATAACTTATTTTTCTTTTAGCTTCTAATGAGGCAAAGTGTAATTTGGCGGATGGCTAGATACCTGAAAAAATAGAAAATTATTAGTAAGCCAGACAGGGAAATAGGTAGAAAACCTCTAGTGTTAGAGTATGCTCCTCATAATCAATTAGGAAAAATGGATATTACCCAAGTAAATACACAAACAGGCAAAGAATCAATGCAATTCCAGTGAGTATTAACGTAGATTTTAAACAAGATTCTCTGACACAGACTAAATGGGGTGGAAGGGCAAGGAATTTCCACTTAAGATAGAATGCTTAAGGTAGCCTTCTTGGAGGCAATGGCACCTAAGGGGAGATGCAGCTGAGAGGATGAGCCCATTGTAGCCACATCTGGAGGAGGAAGGTTTTTGTTAAAGGGGACAGTGAGTGCAAAGTCTCTGAAGGGAGAAAGCTTGCCATCTTCTAAGAACTGCAAAAGGCCAGTGTGTCAGGAGTCCAGTGAGCAAATGGGAGAGTGGTACAACACCAAGTTAGAGAAATAGGAAGGGCTATTTGTCTGGGACCTTGTGGGCCTTGTTGGCTCTGGGGTCCATTTGAACATTCATATTTTATTCTCTGGGAATTTGGAATAGGAAATAGCAGAAGGTATTTCAGTTTAGAATGATCTCTTGAGAGGTAGGAATATTAACTGGGGAGCTGGAGTAGGGGTGGGAAGGGGAGGATAATCTTCCTGGTCTATGAAATGAGAAGCAGGGGAAGTGCAAAGAGAAAGAGAAGAAGCAGATGTGTAGAAAGAATCTGAGGTGAGGCAGACAGGGAGAAAAAACCCTGATTGCTTTTAGCTTCTTTGTTCCATTGCCTTCCGTAAGTCCCTGCTCTAATCCTTCCTTTAAATTGCATGAACGAGCTGGATTCATTTAGTCAATTCACCTTTCTTGCTTAAGTTAACTTGAATTGAATTTTATTACTTGCAACTAAAAAACCGTTAATCAATACACATATAATTTCTGTGAGTTTGACAGTCGAAGAAGCACGTTAACTAAAATCAAGTCGTCTATATAAGTCAATCTCAGCTAAGAACTGCTTTTCTAGATTTGGTTTTTATTTTGGAGGAGGAACTAAAATGCTGCAAGAGTTAAAAAAAAAAAAAGAGAAAAGAAAAAATTGAACACAAATGGAAATAAAGCCCCTTATGACCATAACTAATCCATAACTAATTCCTTTCATACAAATATGTTTTTCAAATGTCCATAACAACTATTCTGTTTACATTCTCTTTTCTTATGCTTATTTTGCCCACATTTCTGAGATTTTGTCACTTTTTTTCCATAGCATTCCTCTCCCATCTCGACAAGTTATTAATAATTATCAGGAATTTGAGTACATGAAAGATTAACCATTTCTTCTGCTGTGACCAGACTAAACATGTCTTAAAAGAACCATAAATTTCCTTTCATTCTTTGTTATTCTTTTCATCACATTAACTGGAGAGCTGGTTCTTTTGTCACACTTGAAAACCCACACTTTTTTTTTCTCTTTACAGGAAAAGCTTTCATATGTGTTCTTGAATTTGCTTTCCTAATTGTTTCCTTCTTTCCTTTTGAGTCTTTTCTTTACCTGTTATTTGGTTGACATGTTGAGAGTTCCACCTCTCTGCATCCCCTCTCTGAATCCTCTGCTTCTTTCAAGGCCTAGTCTGGTTTACTTTTCTGCTGAAAACCTTTGGCTGATTCAACGTGCATAGTTTTTTGCCTTCTCTGATATTCTCTTGTGCTTCTCGGCAGAACCACAGTTTAGAATGTAACCTTTCTCTCTCTCTTTTTTTTTTCTCTTTGAATATATGCATTTCCCTTGTCTCCTCAGGACAATGATAAATTTGGGAGAATGGTATCTCAGTCTTACTTGCTTGAGTTAGCATTAGGCTTTTCAGTATAAAATAATAAAGCCAAACATGTTGGATTAACAGGGTAGTAGTTTATTACTCACTAATGTAAAAGGAACCTGGAGCTTGCAGTTTCTGGGTGGTATGACAGCTCCCCTATCTTCAAGGACTCAGATTCCTTGCTTTCTTTTGCTCTACCATCCTTAGTATATGACCTCCACTTTCAACATTGCTTTATTATTCAAGATGACTATCACATTTCCAGCCATCAATTCAGCATTCCTGGAAGGAGGAAAAAGTAAGAGGAATGGACAAAATGGCTATTCTAAAAGCCCCCAAGATGACTGCGGTTCTTCTATAGCACTTGGTACAGTGACATGCATCATGTAGCACTATGTGCCAAGAATTGTGCTTAATACTTTACAAATACCATCTTATATACTCTACCCATTCACTATGTGAGATAGATACTGCTGCCCCCACTTTATGCATTGGTCATTTGAGGCTGGAAAGGCTACATGACTCAAAAGCAGGAAGTGATTGAATTAGGATTCCGAACCAGTTTTCCCTAACGCTAAAGATGGTGAGAAGGAACAAACGGTAGCTTTTTCAAATAGGCCAGGTATCTAGAAATAATGACACACAATCTTCTGAGCTGATAAAACATTTGGGAAAACAATAATTAGAGGAAATATCCGTAAAGGAGACTGTGCTTAACTTAGAGATGGTAGACTGGGGCATTGACTCCAGACTCTGTGATCCATTCTAGCTGTGTGAACTAGAGTAAGAATTTAACATCTTTGAGTCATATTTCTTATATTTGCACAGAATAGATAATGGACTGTTGGAAAGACCTGCTATAGGCTCAGATAAAGCACTAGTTTGTGAACAATCCTGAGCGATGAGAGTCCTGTCCTCTGGGTGCCTTATCTGTGCTGATATACATTCTATGTCCCTATACTGTATTGAAATGCTTCCCTCCTCCTCATTCATTACTGTCCAGCTGGAACTGGTAAACATGACCTTATTTGAAAATAAGGTCTTTGCAGATATAATCAACTTAAGATGAGGTCATACTAGATTAGGGTAGGCCTTAAATCTAATGACTTGGTCTCCTTATAAGAAGAGGAAAATTTGAACACAGGCTTTCAGAGAGATATGGGGAAAAAAAACATGTGATAAAGGAAGCAGAGATTAGAGTGATGCAACTGTGAGCAAAGGACCATTGAAGACTGAAAGCAACTACCAGAAACTAGGAAGAGGCAACGAATGGTTCATCACTTGAGTCTTTTGAGATTTTAAACTTCTAGCCACCAGAACTGTAAAACAAGATCTCTGTTATCTTAAGTCACCCAGTTTGTGGTAATTTGTTATGCCATCCCTAGGGAACTAATATATTCCCCCTGTAGGTGCAACATGTGAATCTCTGAACCAAAATGTGAAAGTAGGATGAACTCTCTCAAAATCATCCTCCACTAACTCACTTGTGGAATTTACATCTCCTGCCCAACAGCTTAAGGTTGTACCACATTAGAGATCTTGGTTCCTGGGGTGGGAATGATGTCCCACCAGGGGACATACTAGTTCCACTTTAAAGCTACAATTTTAAACTTAAAGCTCCAGTTACAACCTATTCTTTTTGGACACTTCATGCCAGAGTACCAATAGGCAAAGAAAACATGGATGATATTGGTGGGATAATTGATCTTAATTATCAGAAGAGTTACAATGGATGAAACAAGTCAGAAAGGAGCATATCTGGAATGTAAGGAGTCACTATGGCATTAACTGGTTTTTCTCTGTCCACTGATAATGATGAACACGTAACTGTTACAAGCAAAGCCTGACAAGGGCAAGGCAATTAGGAATGCATATCCTTTGCAGATGAAGGTCTGGTTTACCCTAGTAGGCAAGCAATCTAGATGAGCCGAAGTGCCATCTGATGGTGAGGAATATATGGGATTGGTTATACTGGCGGGACAGAATGAACATCAATTTTTACTTCAAGACCTGCTTGTTCCACTAACTGTCTTGCATTAATTACATGCAGAGATCGTGACCATTCATAACCCTAAATAGGACTAAAAGTTTGGACTTAATAAAGATCAAAGTAATAAAAGGAGTGACTGTATTGGACACCTTTTGTGTGCCATTCAAACCCACTTAGTTCCATCTGTCGTTTTAGCCTTTGCTGCAGCAGCATGTTCTATATAATCTTTGACTAGCTTTACGTTGGTGAAACCTGACAACCCTTCTAGTTGGGACTACACTGAATACTTCTTGCTTCCTTTCTTAAGGTTTTGCTGATGCCACAATCTGGGACAGTTGCGGAAGTTGACTTGACATTTATGCCCCTGAGGCCAATCTTGGCAAGGGGCAAGAGACAATGGGTGAATTTGTCTCCCAACCATACCCAAAGTGTACAGCTTTGTGACTCACTTCATAAAACCCTTCAGAAAGTCCCATGAGATTGAATTCCAGTTGCCCCTACCTATGGCCAAATTAATTTGCTATATTGGCTTTTCCTCTCTCTTTCTCTTTTACTCCCTCTATAACTTATTTTCTCTCTAAGGCATCACTTCCCAGATAAATTACCTGTGTGTCAGCCTTTTTCTTAGCCTTGGTATTTGGGGAAACACATGCTAAGTAAAACAAGATTTAATATTTATTCTGCCTGAGGCATAAATATCTCACAGTGTTTTGGTGTTACATTGCTCAGAATACTTGCAGTTTAACGGTGAAAAAAAAATCTATATTCAAAGGACTGACTCCTCATATGCGCTTTTAAATATTAGCGACCTCTGATAAGGTACTTTTGCATTGAAAGATTTTTCTTACACTTTTTAACTAAGGCAGGACCTTGAACTAACTTATTTAGTCTTCATTCTGGGTTTTTGACCAGCTTTTATCATCTAAATAATAATAAATCCCAGTAACTTTTTTGTTTTGAAGAGGTCACAGCTTGAAATAAAAATGCCAAAACCATATTCATGTTAGACTGCTCTACTGCCTTTCACAGTAGGTTTTAGAAAGATGTGCTTATATTTAGCAATCTGACCTCTGACTTCATCCCAACAGGGTTTCACCCATTTTCAGTTATATTAGGCCTTCATGGAAAAGAGCAAACTCGTTCCTGGGGTGACCACAGCTGTATCACTAGTTGTATGTTTATTTTATACAGAACTTAAAACACCCCATTAATTTGGTTCATACTGCTTTGAGAGCTAATTTACTACACTTTATCTGACTTACTTCTATTTTTCAGCAAGGAGCAGTGCACCTTTTTAAATAATCCATGAAATTCAGTCTGAGTGGAGTAGTGTCCTGCAGGAGGTAGCATTGCCTGGCAGACAAGTCCCAACACCCAGCAGCTTGGACTTCTTTCCAAGTACATGTAAAGGGATCTCTTGGAGACTCTTAAAAATATTTTGTGGGGGATGGAATACACCAGAATAGAAAGGTTACAGGTCCTGCATTTGAGGAGGAGTTAAGAATCAGAACAATTTGCTATGCGTGTGATTTTTTTTTCAATATTGATTCATCTGTTAAGATCTGTGTGAACTCAGTTCACATTATTATTCTCATTTTTAAGTAAAAAAGTTGAGGCACAATCAGGGTAAATTATTTTCTTGAGGGCCAGTCATGGGAAGGTGGTAAAATGGAATAAAACTCAGAATCTCCAATACAAAATGCTGTGTTAGGCAATATTTGATCCTGAGCAGTGTTCACTGGCTGGAGTTTCAAATCTCCCAGTGTCTTCTTTCCTACAGATTTTGGATAGATTCAATTCTTTGTCAGTCTTTTTTTTTTTTTTTGTATTTATAGGTCTTGTTTTCTCTCTGTTTTTATTTGTTTTTCAAAGCTTCTCCCACTCTATCACAAGGCATCCATTCCTACTCATGGAACAGGATAGACTCCAGAGTTTAGCCACATGTGACTGCTGAACATTTAAGTACGGCCAATGGGAATTGAGATGAGCATTAAATGTAATATACCTTGGATTTCAAAGGCTAACTATAAAATATTGCAATCATTTTTAAATTGATTACATGTGGAAATGACAATGTTTTGGATATATTGGGCTAAGTATATTATTTAAATTAATTTGAACTGTTTCACTTTACTTTTTAAAATGCATCTATCATATTTAAGTCTTTGAGGATTCACCACACTGTCTTCCACAATGGCTGAACTAATTTACACTCCTGCCAACAGAAATACCATTCAACCCATTAATCCCATTACTGGGTATATACCCAAAGGAATAGAAATCATTCTGTCATAAAGACACATGCATGCATGTGTTAACTGCAGCACTATTCACAATAGCAAAGACATGTATAGCAAAGACATGTAATCAACCTAAATGCCCGTCAATGATAGAATGGATGAAGAAAAGTGGGACATATACACTATGGAATACTATGCAGCTATAAAAAAGAATGAGATCATATCCTTTACAGGGACATGGATGGAGCTGGAGGCCATTATCCTTAGCATACTAACAAGGAACAGAAAACCAAACACCACATCTCCTTACTTATAAGCTAAATGATGTGAACACATAGACATATAGAAGGAACGACACGCACTGGGGCCTATCAGAGGGTGGAGGGTGGGAGAAGGGAGAGGATTAGGAAAAATAACTAATGGTTACTAGGCTTAATACCTGGCTGATGAAATAATCTGTACAATGAACCCCCATGACACAAGCTTACTTATGTAACAAACCTGTACTTGTACCCATGAACTTAAAAGTAAAAGAAAGGCTGGGCGTGGTGGCTCATGCTGTAATCCCAGCACTTTGGGAGGCTGAGGCAGGCGGATCATGAGGCCAGGAGATCGAGACCATCCTGGCTAACACAGTGAAACCCTGTCTCTACTAAAAATACAAAAAATTAGCCAGGCATGGTGGCAGGTGCCTGTAGTCCCAGCTACTCGGGAGGCTGAGGCAGGAGAATGGTATGAACCCAGGAGGTGGAGCTTGCAGTAAGCCGAGATAGTGCCACTGCACTCCATCCAGCCTGGGTGACAAAGCGAGACTCCATCTCAAAAAAAAAAAATAAATAAATAAACTAAAAGAAAAAAATTTGTTTAAAAAGTGTGACTACCAGATAATCAAAAATTACATATATATAACTCACACTTGTGACTCAAATTATTTTCTATTTGATAAATAAGCTCTATAGCTTGTCAGTGAGGAGATAGATATAGGTTAAGGTTCTAAACACTAAGGCCAGTTAGTAGAGCCCTTGAGAGTACTGAAGACTAAATCACTGAATCTCAGAGTCAATGCAAACTCTGGTTTGCATTGCACAGCATTTAAAACCTCCTGGCCGGGCGCGGTGGCTCAAGCCTGTAATCCCCGCACTTTGGGAGGCCGAGGCGGGCGGATCACGAGGTCAGGAGATGGAGACCATCCTGGCTAACATGGTGAAACCCCGTCTCTACTAAAAAAATACAAAAAACTAGCCGGGTGAGGTGGCGGGCGCCTGTAGTCCCAGCTACTTGGGAGGCTGAGGCAGGAGAATGGCATGAACCCGGGAGGCGGAGCTTGCAGTGAGCTGAGATCCGGCCACTGCACTCCAGCCTGGGCGACAGCGCGAGACTCCGTCTCAAAAAAAAAAAAAACTCCTTTATTCTGTAAACTTCCTGGAGGCAGAATCAAGGCTTGTCCCATTTACAAGTATATACAGTGGCACTTAGCTCTATACCTGATGTATGTAGGAATTCATGAATCCAAAATGGTGGTTGCTGAAAAAATTCAAGGACAGAGTCATGTGTGATGTCCATGGCTCTAGTGGGCAGTCATTTCCATGTTTGGTGAGGGGCAGAGTCACTGCTTCAGAAGGCAAGGGAAAGGGGGTAGCCATTTTGCTCTTGGTTAATTCTCTCGTTGTGATGTCTTAAGGCTCTGACTTAAGCTATCCTTATTTTTAATTTCTCCCTGTGTATCTCTCTCTCTGTAGCTAGAACTCCTGATATAAGATACCCCGGAGTATTTTATGTTATTGCGTAGATTGAGACACCACTGTTATCAGCTCTTCAAAATGTGCTGACAACTGCTTTCATTATTCATTCATTCATTCCCTCACTCACGTTTCATTTAAAATAAATATTTATTTAGTACCTACTTTGCATACAGCACAGTATTAATTATTGTGATCAGATTAAGAAGACAATATCAGAAGTTGACAGTATAAACTGTCTTAAGTAGGGCAGTCTCACTTGTGTATATGTTTTCTCAGTATGACTTTCATAATGCTTTTACCATTTTGTAAACATATTCTGTATTTACCTTTCTTGTCTTTATCTGTTATGCTCTTTTCATCACCCAAAAGACCCACCATATTTTCACTATTTTGAATATTCAATTCAAATTCTTTCGTTGGAAGCCTTTTTTCTTCCTTACTTCCTCCTTCTCATCCCAATAAGATGTGATTGCTCTTCATTGGTGGGAGTTATAATAAAGGGCCCCTAAGTTGCAGTGTTATGGCTACCATTTTAGGTAAAATTAATTGAGACATTGGAGTAATCCAGTCAATGCATGGTCTCAACTGGCTTCTCAGTAGAAAGTGATTTCTCTCATTTAATTTTGATTTATTTTGTTTTGCCTTACTTTAGATATTCATTGAACCTCTCTTGAGTTTCCTCTGCTGTATCTATCCTGCTAATGAGCACACTGAAATGATTTTCAAAAAATTTTGGCTGGGCTCCATGGCTCAATCCTGTAATCCTGGCACTTTGGGAGGCCGAGGCAGGTGAGGAGGTCAGGAGTTTGAGGCCAGCCAGGCCAACATGGAGAAATTAAATACAAAATTTCTACTACTAAAAATACAAAAATTAGCCAGGCATGGTGGTGCATGCCTGTAATCCTAGTTACTTGGGAGGCTGAGGTGAGAGAATCACTTGAACCCAGGAGGCAGAGGTTGCTGTGAACTGATACGACACCATTGCATTCCAGCCTAGGCAACAGAGTGAGACTCCGTCTCAAAAAAAAAAAAAAAAAAAAAAAAATTCGGATAAGATTTTGTGTATTTCTAGAATATGTTTGACTACTTTCATAATTGATATATTTCTACTGAAATTCTTCATGTGTTCATGCAACTTTTTCCACTAGATTCTTTAAAATATTTAACATAGATATATTAAAATTTGTGTCTGATACTTCCAACATTTGTCAATTTCTGGTTACCGTCTGGGTCTAGTCTTGACAGTTTGCCCATTTTCTTGTTTCTTTACATGTCTAGCAATTTATGATTAAATGTCAGACATTATGAGTAAAAGAACCACAGAAACTAAGGTAAATAACATTTAACCTTAGAAAGGTGCGTCAGACTTGTGGGAGTTGGGTGGGAGTTAGTCCCTCTCGTATGTGGTTGACCTGAGTATGCACTTTGTGGTGGCTTTAGTTAGATTCATTTCACTGCAAACATCAAATAATTTGAGGGCTGGAACAGAATCTTTCCTTTAGCAGAGAGTGTGATCTGAGTTCCTGC
Source organism: Piliocolobus tephrosceles (assembly GCF_002776525.5). Taxonomy (NCBI): domain Eukaryota; kingdom Metazoa; phylum Chordata; class Mammalia; order Primates; family Cercopithecidae; genus Piliocolobus; species Piliocolobus tephrosceles. Next base: position 21,296,705 of record NC_045434.1, on the reverse strand, counting down.
AAGTCTCATCTCCATTGTCCTGCTCTGCCTTAATACACTTTGTGCCTCTAGGATAGGGATAAGGGATCTCTTTCAGCTCTTCTCTCTCTAATCCAGCTACAGCTGGCTGCTACTTCACATTCAGTGTAAGGCCCGGAGATTTTAGAGGAATGCTTTGCTCTCAGCCCTCAGTAGGCTCTGTATCCTTTTCTCTCCCTTTCCCAGCTCTTCTACAGCAGCTGCTGCCCATATTCCATGTGAGGTCAGGAGTCCCTGGAGACTTTCACTTGCTCCTCCAGCCCTGTCCTAAGACTTCAGAAGCCTTCCTTTGGACCTTTTTTTTTTTTTTGGATGGAGTCTCGCTCTGTTGCCCAGATTGGAGTGCAGTGGCACGATCTCGGCTCACTGCCAGCTCCACCTCCTGGGTTCATGCCATTCTCCTTCCTCAGCCTCCTGAGTAGCTTGGGACTACAGGTGCCCGCCGCCACGGCTGGCTATTTTTTTTTTTTTTTTCTGTATTTTTAGTAGAGACGGGGTTTCACTGTATTAGCCAGGATGGTCTCGATCTCCTGACCTCATGATCTGCCCGCCTTGGGATTACAGGCGTGAGCCACCGTGCCCGGCCCCCTTTGGATTTTTAACATTTTAAAACTATTCATTCTATCTTTACTTTTCTGATATCCTTCAGCACAACTTAACTGCTCCCCATAGTAGCCCCTTACATCATTTATTTTAAAATTGACAAACCATTTCATGTTCTCTCCAAATAGGGCAAGGAGAGTACTGTAAAACTATTTTGAATGTCCTGGGCATTGTGCTGAACACTTCACACACACACACACACACACACACACACACACACACACCTTATTTTATTTTTATAATGACAATATTATAATAACTGGTAATATTACCAATATTACACTGATAATAATAACAGTATTATTTTCATCATTGTGCAGATAAAGAAAAAAACTAGGACTCAAAAAGGTGAGTTCATATATTTATTCAAACATAATTTTAAGGCTTAATACAGTATTTTTAATGCTAAGATGCTCATTTAAACATTTTTAAAAATTGCAACAAATTTCACAATAGATTTAATGTGGTAGTAGCTCTCCCCTACCAGAATGGTATTATTGAATAATATCTAAATGTTGAGTTGGGAGAATAGGATATAGTGGTGAAAATGCCTCATGCAGACTTCTTGTCTTTATGGAGATGACAGACCAGCTAATTACACAGATCATGGATAGTGGAAAAGGGATTAAAATCTATATGTCTGCTTCCAAAATTCCGTCTTGACAGTAAGCTATGATGTCCCCTTGGTGGCAGTACCCTAGTTGCTGCATTGATTACATATCAATAGCTCTGACTTCACATTGAGTGCTGAGGTACTGAGTAAATTTTTATTAATTTATTGGCTTAAATTTTTTGTCTCAATCTCATCTAGCTTCAACTACTTCAATTATTGACGATTTCTGCTCCTTTTTCTTGCTTCACTACGTTCCTGACTTAGCTTTTCCATCCTTGGGAAACATTCCTCACCCCAGGTACTATTTATTGTCTGTTTTTGGTGCAGCTATGCTCAGATCCTCTCCTTTCTTTCTGGTGGGAGACTGACTGTGACTCTGTGAGCAGGTATTGTCCCTTAAACACTTTTTTAGTCTTTGTTTTTGGCTCATTGACTATTTTGTCCTGGTGGAGCTACTCAGTCCTAATCAGGCTTCTCTTTTGGTATGTGGTTTATACTGGAAAATTTGGCTTGAGCTCTGGCTTCCTGGAAGTTTGCCTAGTTGGCTTTTGGAGGTAGCGCCAACCTCCTTTCATGTGATCTGTGCACATGCCTATGATCTCCCTCTTTTGTGTATTACCTGTATCTACAATTCTCCTACCATAACAAGTTAGGAGTAATAAATATGGTCACAACAACTGTACAATAAATACTTCTAGGTGTTGTCTTTTGGGAGTGGTGTCTTTAATGCAAGGTGAATTCTTGGCAGTTTTTTTTTCTTCTTTTTAGAATCTTCCAAAAGAGAAGGTGCAAGACTGTTATTTCACACGTGCTAGAAACACAGTACCTTCAGCCATCATGTGCCTATGATTGTTCTCTTCCACTGCTTTGACTTTCTGCTGTTTTCACCTCCTTTTGTATCTGTGATACCTAACAAGGGTATTTCACAGCTCAGATGCCTGCCACTGATGTCAAAGTTGTACTGTATCAATGACTCATTGAATTCTAATGTGGCCAAACACCATGCTTAAGTTCAAAAGTACTTCTGATGTGAATAAGGAGATGGTGTCCTTTAAACATGCCCACTGATGAAAGGGAAAATTCTACCTATCTTTGTGCTTTAAAACAAATTACATGACAAGGATGCTAAAGCAGTCCTGTCTTGTAATGCTGTATAATCTGGTGCAGTTTTCATGAAGAAAGTTGCAGTTTCAGCTGTCTTTTTTCTGTGACTCGCATGATTCCATTGGCCCAGGCTGAAGGACAAACTAACTGACAGGTATCATGTTGGGCAGAAAATCATGTCCTCTTAGGTATACCTGGATATCATAATTGTCCCAAATTTAGGTACCTTACTCTCTCCTTTGGGGAAGGTTTTTCCCAGTTGATTTTTTGGGAGCTCATGCACTGCATACAAATTCTAGAAATACTCAATCCTATAGAGAGGCCATGATATGCAGGAATTCCAGAGTGAACATAGGTTAGATACAAAGTGAAACTCTGTCAACCTCCTCCCCCACCCTTATAACTCTTTTAGTTGGCAACAAGCTAATTAAAGCTTTTGTCTTCAAGTTTTGCGTTTTATCCAATGGGATAAGAATAGCTAATATCTTTTTAATGGAAGAAATGAGAAAATCTGCAAAGTAGATCAAAACATTCTTTGCTGTAACTTCTTTGTGTCACTCCAAGGTGCTTTGTGGGACTCTTATAACACTGGCTTTGTATTAGGTGATTAGCATTCACATGTAGTAATCTGTACGTATTTGGAATTTGTTAGTATCACATTTGGTGTGTCTGTAGTTTGTAGTTGGTCTTTATTTGTGCTATTTTCAGAAGCAGAACATCACTATATCCGCAGCATCTGGTAATGAGTTGCTTGCAAAAAGAAGTGACTTTTTTGTTGTGCATCTTCAAAAAAATCAATTGAGATGACTGGAATATAGATTAAAAGGATAAAGTCAGAATTAATGTATTATGAGGCTAATATTTTCAACATTAAATGTAAAAAAGTAATGTATGGCTTGAAAGGCCTTAAATAGTATGAATAAATTGAGATAAGTTTAATGCTCACTGAATCAGAAATATTTGAAAAATGCATTAACCATATATATATATATATATATAATACATGAAATAAATATATAAAAATGAGAGAGCGAAATAATGACATGATTTACAAAATAGCATTGCTACATACACTATGGAATACAATGTACTCATAAAACTTTACTAGAGAATAGTCATAATGAAATCTGACATTTTTATTCATAGGCAATAGATTCAATAAGCACCCTTTTGTAAAAAAATACACTAATGGTCCTATTAAAAATAATGACTTTATGCTTAAGTGCCCATTGATTACTTAAAAACTCACATATAAGCTAGAAGAATAATTAATAGAAGAATCATTTCAAAGTTCAATTTCCCAATTACAAAGTTTGTTTCTACATTTACCATAAGAGACAATATTGTCACAAGCCACCCAGCTGTAATGTTCAGTGTTTTCACTACTTCTGCTATTAAGGTCTTCCTGAGGTCACTGCCTCTCACTGCTTCTGCAGGAGAGTGTTGGGCCCCACATGCCAAGATGGAGCTGTGCCCTGTGGCACCTCTGAAAGCCAGACTGTGCAGGACATGTCCTCATGTGCCCTTGGGAATATTTACTTCTCAAATGGAATTAATGTTGCAGTGAGTTGTGTTTAACTCTTCCCAAATATGATCTGCCTTGACAGTCTAAAATTATCGTTGGGGGGATCCTGGATCATGCCCAACCAATTCATTCCTAGCTATCAAGACTTTCAGAGAAGGTATAAAAATAGAGGCAAAGAGTAGCCCTACTAAGCAGTCTGCTTAGAGTCAATTTTTACTAAAAGGCCAAATAGCCTGTATCTGTTGTGACCCTTTATCTTGGGTGACAAGAAATGCCTAACACCCCAAAGATTACGTTTTGCTACTATGTGCTATGCTGCTAATTTGAGAAAGAGTGAGAATCGAAATGCTTTGGATAATAAAATATCATTGTGTTGGCTTTGCTACTTTAGATTCTTCACTTCCAAGAAATATCAGTCTTCATTTTGCCATTCTAAAAGTAAACAGGGAGATTCTCCCGTTGCAATCTTCCAAATGGAGATTGCATGCCGACATAATAGCTGTGCATGTGCTTCTATTAAAAGATGTTGGCCATGCCTGTGGCATACTGTAAGCCCCACGCTCACCAAGAATCTGTGAACCAGGAAATTTCTTTTACCCTTAGATATCCAAAACACACATCATGAATGAGATTTGTCATCTGTGGTTGTAAACCTAAAGATTGTCAGAAAATATGTGATAGTAACATTTGGGATGCTCCAAATTCCAATCAAATCTCCCAGGAATCATTTAAGGGAGGCAGGGCTGAATGTAATTACAGTTGGTAAGGGAAGGCCTAATCCAATTTGTTGTAGTCAATCTGGAAAAACAAAAGACAGCAACCAGACTTAAAGCATAAACACAGAATTCCAGAGCCAGAAATTGGCAACATTTGCCTGGGATTGTGTAAAGGAGGAAAACACACCATGAAAGACATCAACTTTCTCTTCACTGTAAAGGAGTTCTCTGTTGTGGCATAGGAATGTTTCATTAGGCCTATGGCTAGCTCTAGACGTTACATTCGGCAACTCTTTTTTCTAAAACAAAAGCAACTATATAAATATTATCTCTACCTGTGAAAACCATTTTTTTTAAAAGGTTGATTTGATACAGACTTTCCCATTACAGTAGTAAAAAACAATTATAAAATAAGCCTGTTTTATAAATAGATACACCTGAAATTATATTGCCAGTAATTCTTTTCTTTGGAACATTGTAAAAATACGTGTGGTTTATACTTCTGTACATACAAATTACATATTTCATAGAGAATATGTAAAAAGTATTGTATCTTTTTTATAACAATTATCTTTTAATTCAACAAGGCTTTATGAATACTTACCATGTGCCTCTCTGCAAAGCAGTAGAGACAAAGTACTGATCTTAAGAAGCTTAATAGAAATATGTGTTCAAATGGTTGCAGAAAAGGTACCATAAAAGAAAGCAGGGTTGTGCTACAAGTATGAAGCCTGACACACACACACACACACACACACACACACACACACACACACACACACCACCCAGGGCATGAATCTCATGAGACATCAGCAGACACTGATCATTTCAGCAGGTGACTGATAGCCAAACAACGTAAACTCTAACAGGAATTCAAGAGGAAAAGGTTCTTTCCTCATTCAATTATTCATCCATTTCCTCATTTATTCATTTATTCAACAAGTGTTTTTGACGGCCTACAGTATGTGGGATACCGTGCTAATTTCACTGTTTCTACTGGGTGGTGGAAATGCAATTAGTCACACTATCAAGAGGAAGAGAACAATTTTTAAAGGTCTGTTGTCCTCAAACTTCTTTTCGGTCAGTCTAAATTTCTCTCTCATCTTGGTTTTCCTCCCATGAAGATGTTCAGTGAGATGTCTTGAAAGCATCTCATGCCCCAATCAAAAGCAGAGGTGAAGCCTTGTTAACTATTGCTAGCCTGGCCTAACCCCTCAGGGAGGACTGTTTGTTTGTTTGTTTGTTGTTGTTATTCTAGCTCATTTTCTGCTTCCATTATTTCAGTGTCAAGATAAATAAGGTAAGCAATGCAAAGGGCTGGACTAAGAGCAGCCATTTGCTCAGGCTCTAGAAAAATCCTTCAGCTAAAGGAACAAAGAAAATAGCAGAGCATAGTGAAGACTAGGAAAGGCTCCCCCTACAAATGGCATTTAAGTTAAAACTTGTCCAAAGGAAGAACAGAAGAAACTTGGGTAAAGAGTGGGGAAGAGGAAAGGGTATACTGAACAAAAGGATGTTTGAGAAGGGAAAATATGGCACAACTAAAAAACTGAAGGGGAGTTTAGTATGGAAGAAACTCAGGGTAGGGTGCAGAAGCAGGTGGAAGATTTTAAGGAGGGAAGTGTCGTTATCTAATTTTACTTTGCAAAGATCAGATTGGACACAAATAGCTGAAAAAAGGTAGGACAATTTTCTAGGGAGAAATAACAGCTACCTAGCTTAGAGTTGTTGCAGTAGAGATGGAAAGATGTGGACATATTGAAGAGCTACCTCAGAAAATCTACAGAAATTTATATTGTGAATTGTTTTCTTTAAATTTCTCATAAGGCAGAACCAGAATAGGTGTTGGACAAGGAAGGATAATCATTTGTCTTCATGTTGTAAGTTAGGCATTCCTAAAGAAATTCTATCCCCAAATATGATACTTGTAATCTGCAGACCAATGCTTGAAACACTATCATTAATGATTTATTTCTTTAGATAATTGCTATATATTATCTGTTGTCAATTAGACATCTTCATCATGCCCTTCTAAGTTTTATGTGCATTGCAGAAACAACTAGAAGTTACAGGTCCCAGAATCCTTTCCCTTCGTAGTTCTAGGTAAGATTCTTTTTTCCAATAAGAATAACTCACATGTCGTTTAGAAGGTGAAAAAGGAGAAGCCATTATTCTCAGGACACAATTGTGCCAGATGCGAGGGCAAAGGTGAGATTCACTGTGGCTTTTCAGTAAGCTCTTAAGGATCATCTCATCACTGCTGCAGGCTGACAGTGCAAACTTCTTAGCAGTTTCCTGGCAAGTTTTAAGAGTCACCCACATTGATGCTTGAGTCTAATATCATCAGTGCTGGCTTCCCTGACCTCTGCTCCTGTAGCTTTTCCAAAGATCACACAAACCCATAATTCTGATATTAAATTTTTTATATCCCAGGTACATTAAATGGCTTCTGTTTTTCTGATGGAAGTCTGATTGAAATAGGTTTCTCGACTAGAAGCGTCCCCAAGGGAACAGAACATTTAAAGTGGGAATCTCCAATTAGTTATTTGATCTGATTAGCTTTCGATCATGATTGTCCATGTCATGCAACGACAAAACAGTTGCTTAAATTATCACCTTCCCCTACCTAAAGTTAAGTGTCTACAGAAGGTAAGGCTTGAAATCACCAAGTTCTTGTACTAATAGAACTTTATGGTGCATAAAGAGTAGTGTGGATGTGATGACTGGTTCTTCCTTAACTGCAGAATTTGGAGAAAGAAAATCACAAGCTCAAAACCTTATTTATTTATTTATATCAGTTTTACTGAGGTATAGTTGACAAATAATTGTATATATTTAAATAAGTGTTTAAGATGGTAAAATTTTGTAAGTATATTTTACCTCCATAAAAACATTTTAACAAATGTATCGAAGACGTACAACATGATGTTTTTACATACATATACATTGTGAAATGATTGCCACAATCAGACTAATTAACATTTCTCTCTCCTCACATAGTACTTTTTTATTTTTGTGATGGGAATACTTCTTCCTTTCGCAATTGGATGCCTTTTCTTTTCTTTTCTTTTCTTACCTATTTAAGATTTACTGTCCTAGGAAATTTTAATTTTATAATACAGTATTATTAACTGTAGTCTCCATGCTGTACATTAGATTTCTAGAACTTAGTAATTCTGCATACCTTGTTCCCTTTGACCAATATCTCCCCATTTTCCCTACTCCCAGTCCCTGGCAACCACCATATTATTCTTTGCTTCTGTGATTTGACATTTTTAGATTCCATACAGAAGTATGATCACGTAGTATTTGTCTTTGTGCTTGGGTTATTTTGTTTAGCATAATATCCTTCAGGTTCATCCATGTGATCACAACTGACAGATTTTCTTCTTTGTTAAAGCTGAATAGTTTTCTGCTATATATAAATGTGTGTGTGTGTGTGTGTGTGTGTGTGTGTGTATTTGCTACATTTTCTTTAATCATTCATCCATTGATAAATATTCAGGTTGATTCTACATTTTGAGTATTGTGAATAATGCTACAATGAACAAGATTGTGCTGCTATTTCTTGAAGGTACTGATTTTATTTCCTTTGAATATATACCCAGAAGTAGGATTGGTGGATCATAGGGTAGTTTTATTTTTAGTTTTTTGAGGAAAAAACTCTGTACTGTTTTTCAAAATGGCTGCACCAATTTATTATACATTCCCACCAACAGTGGGTAAGAGTTTCCCATTCTCCATGTCCTGGCCAACACTTAGATCTTGTTTTTTTGATAATAGCCATTCTAACAGATGTGAGATGTTATCTCATTGCCCTTTTGATTTGCATTTCCCTGTTGAGTAGTGATATGGAACACTTTTTCATATATCCATAAATGACCATTTATATGTCTTCTTTTGAGAAATGTCTATCAGGTCCTTTGCTCATTCCTTAATTAGGTTATTTGTCTTTTTGCTATTGAGTTGCTTGAGTTCCTAATATATTTTGGATATTAACTCTTTATCAAATGTATGGTTTGAAAATATCATTTCCCCCTTCCATAGGTTGTCTTTTTAATCTGTTTTTTTCTTTCCTGTGAAGAAGCTTCTAAATTTGATGTAATCATATTTATATAATTTTGCTTTTGTCTCCTGTGCTTTTAGGGTTATATATTTAAAAAAAATCATTTCCCAGGTCAATATCAATAAACTTTTTCTTAATTTCTTTTCTGGGACAGTTCATTGTGAGTATATAGAAATGCTACTGGTTTTTGCACATTGACTTTGTATCCTGCACTTTTACTGAATTTGTTTATAAGTTCTAACTATTTTTTTGGTGGGGTCTTTAGGGTTTTATATTTATAAAATCTGGTCATCTGTGCACAGAGATAATTTTACTTCTTTCCCAGTGGATGTCTTTTCTTTTTTTTTTTCCCGCCCCTCCCCTCCCCTCCCCTTCCCTTCCCTCCCCTCTTTTTCTTCTTTTGTTCTCTTTCTTTTCTGTTTTTTCCTGATTGTTCTAGCTAGGACTTCCAGTACTATATTGAATAAAAGTGGTCAGAATATATATCCTTCTCTTGTTTCTGATCTTAAAGAGAAAATATTTAGCTTTTCACCATTGAGTATGATGTTGGCTATGGGATTGTCACATGTAGTTTATGGTCTCGTCTCATATAGTTTTTATTATGTCAAAGTGCTTTCCTGGTATACTTAATTTGTTAAGAGTTCTTATTGTGGAAGGATGTTGAATTTTGTCAAATGCTTTTTCTGCATCTATTGAAATGATCATATCATTTTTATTCTTCGTTCTGTTAGTGTGGTGTTTCACATTTATAGATTTGTGTATGTTGAACTATCCTTACATCTCAGGAATAAATCCCACTCAATCATGGTGTATGAACCCTTAAATGTGCTGGTAATTTCAGTTTGGTAGTATTTTGTTGACCATTTTTGTATCTATGTTCATCAAAGTTATTGGCCTGTAATTTTCTTTTATCATAGTGTCCTTTGGTATCAGGGTAAAGCTGGGCTTGTAAAATGAGAAGAATTCCTTTGCTTCAATTTTTTGGAAGAGTTTGAGAAAGATTGGCATTAGTTGTTCTTTAAACGCTTGGTAGAATTCATTAGTGACAGACTCAGTTTCTCATTTTTTTTTGTGGGGGTGGGGAGGTTTTACACTACTGATTCAATATTCTCACTCGTTATTGATCTATTTAGATTATATATTTCCTCATGATTCAGTCTTGGCAGGTTTTATGTTTCAAGGAATCTATCCATTTCTCTAGGTTATCCAATTTGGTGGTGTATAATTGCTCATAGTAGTCTCTTGTATCCTTTGTATTTATGTGGCATCAGTTGTAATGTCTTCTCTTTCATTTATAATTTTATTTATATGAGTCTTACCTCTTTTTTTTAATCTTGCTAAACATTTGTCATTTTTGCTTACTTTTTCAAGAAAACAATTCTTAGTTTCATTTCTTATTTATTTCTGTTTGATCTTCATTCTTCCCTTTTTTTTCTAATAACTCTAGGCTGTTTGTTCTTTTTCATTCTGTGAAATGTAATTTTAGGTTTTCTCATTTGAGAGCTTTCCTTTTCCTTATTGTAGGCACTATTTCTGTAAACTTTCCTCTTTAAACTGCTTTTACTGCATCCCCTAAAGTTTATGGTGTCTTTCCAATTTTATTTGTCCCAAAATATTTTTTGATTGCTTTCTTGATTTCCTTGTTGAATTATTGGTCATTTATGAGTGTGTTGTTTAATTTCCACATACTCAAAGATTTGTGAATGTTCCAAATTTTCTCCCATCACTGAATTTTAGTTCACATTATTGTGGTCAGAAAACATATTTGATATGATTTTCATTTTTAAAAATTTGTTCAGACAGGTTTTGTGGCCTAACACAAGGTCTGCAAAAAATGTGTAGTCTACTGTTGTTTAAAGGAATACTCTGTATTTGTCTGTTAGGTCGATGTTGTCTATAGTTTTATTCAAATCCTCTGTTTTCGTATTGACTTTTTTCTCTGGATGATTTATCTGATATTGACAGAGGGTACTGAAGTTCCCTACTATTATTATATTGCTATCTACTTTCCCCTTACATTCTGCTAATATTTGCTTAATATATTTAGGTGCTACAATATTGGGTGCATGCATACTTACAACTGTTATATCCTCTTGATAAAGTGACTCTTTTATCATTATATAATGACCTCCTTTGTATCAAGTGAATGTTTTGGACTTAAAGTCTATTTTATCTAAGTATAGTCACACGCTTGCTCTCTTTTAGTTACTATTTGAATGAGATGTCTCTTCCCATTCCTTCACTTTCAGCTTGTGTGTACTCTTAAAGCTAAAGTGTTTCTTGTAGGCAACATACATAGTTGAATACTGCTTTCTCATCTGTTCAGCCAGTCTATGCCTTTTGATTGGAGAAATAATCCATTTACATTTAAAGTAATTATTGATGGGTAAGGACTTACTACTGCTGTCTTGTTAATTGTTTTCTGATAGCCATTCCTCTGTTTCTTTCTTCCTTTATTGGCCTCTTCTCGTGATTTAACTTTTTATTTTGTAATTGTATGCTTTGATTCCTTTTTCTTTGAGTGTGTTTTCTACAGGTTTTCTTTTTGTAGTTTCTGTGGGGTTTACAGAAAATATTTTATAGTTATAGTCTATTTTATACTGATAAGTTCAATTACATTTAAAAACTCTACACTTAATCCCAGCACTTTGGGAGGCGGAGATGGGCGGATCACGAGGTCAGGAGATCGAGACCATCCTGGCGAACACGGTGAAACTCCGTCTCTACTAAAAAATACAAAAAAAAACTAGCCGGGCTAGTTGGCGGGCACCTGTAGTCCCAGCTACTTGGGAGGCTGAGGCAGGAGAATGGCGTGAACCTGGGAGGCGGAGCTTGCAGTGAGCTGAGATCCGGCCACTGCACTCCAACCTGGGCGACAGAGCGAGACTCCGTCTCAAAAAAAAAAAAAAAAAAACTCTACAATTTATTTTTCTTTTCCCTGTGTTTCATGTCACTGATGTCATAATTTACATCTTTTTATATTTTGTATCCATTAACAAATTATTATAGCTATACTTCTTCTTAACACTTTTGTCATTTAATTTAATTAAAAATAATTTACACATGTCCAATACAGAATGAGAACATTCTTGATGTGATTATATTCTTAACTTTACAATGAGTTTTATTTTATTTATTTATGTCTAACTTTTAGGTTTAGTGGGTACATGTACATCTTTGTTACATGAGTAAGTTGCATGTCATGGGGATTTTGTGCACAGATAATTTTCTTTGCAATCTTGCCAGCATCTGTTGCTTTTTGACTTTTTAGTAGTAGCCATTCTGACTGGTGTGAGAAGCTATGTAATTGTGGTTTTGATTTGCATTTCTCTAATTATTACTGATGTTGAGCATATTTTATATGTCTTGTTGGCTGTGCTTATGTCTTCTTTTGAGAAGTGTGTGTTTGTGTTCATGTCCTTTACTCACTTTTTATTGGGGTTGTTTGTTGATTTGTTTAAGTGACTTACAGATTCTAGATATTAGACCCTTATCAGATGCACAGTTCGCAAATATTTTCCCCATTCTTTATGTTGTTTGTTTACTCTGTTAATAGTGGTTTTTTTTTTTTTTTTTTTTTTTTAATTTACTTGGCCCTGCTCAAAGCAGGACTTTAAAAAATTTGCTTACTAACTCACATCTGTTCCTCTTTGTGGAAATCTTTAATAAAAGGCAAAAGATTTATTTGTTGTGAAGAGAAACCATAATGATAATTTCCTCACTTGTCAGTTTTTGTTTTTGTTGCAATCACTTTTGGTGTATTTGTTATGAAATCTTTGCCAGTTCTTATGTCCAGAATGGTATTTCCTATGTTTTCTTCAAGGGTTTTTATAGTTTTAGGTTTTACATTTGAGTCTTTAATCCATCTTGAGTTGATTTTGTACATAGTGAAATAAAGGGGTCCAATTTTAATCTTCTGCATATGTTATTCAAGGATCGTGTATTGAATAGGGAATCCTTTCCTCATTGCTTGTTTTTGTCGACTTTGTTGACGATCAGATGATTGTAGTTGTGCAGCTTTATTTCAGGGCTCTCTGATCTATTCCATTGGTCTATGTGTCTGTTTTTGTACCAGTACCATGATGCTTTGGTTACTATAGCCTTGTAGTATAGTTTGAAGCTGGGTAGTGTCATGCCTCTGGCTTTTTTCCCCCTAAAGATTGTTTTGAGTATTTGAACTCTTCTTAGGTTCTGTATATATTTTAGAGTAGTTTTTTCTAATGCTGTGAAAAATAACATTGGTTAGTGTTATAGGAATAGCATTGGATCTATAAGTTGCTTTGGGCATTATGACCATATTAACAATATTGATTCTTCTATCCATGAGCATAGAATGTTCTTCCATTTGTTTGTGTTATCTCTGATTTCTTTCAGCAGTGTTTTGTAATTCTTGTTGTAAAGATCTTTTGTCTGCCTGGTTAGCTGTATTTCTAGGTAGTTTTTTTTTTTTCCTTTTGTGGCTAATATGAATAGAGTAGTGTTCTTTATTTTGCTCTAAGCTTGAACATTATTGGTATGTGGAAATGCTACTGATTTTTGTACACTGATTTTATATCCCACAAGTTTGTTGAAGTTGTTTATCAGATCTAGAAGCTTTTGGACAGACACCACGGGGTTTCCTAAGTATAGAATCATGTCATATGTGAAGAGATAATTTGAATTCCTCTCTTCCTATTTTGATGTTTTTTATTTCTTTCTCTTGCCTGATTGTTCTGGCTAGAACTTCCAGTACTATGTTGAAAGGGAGTGGTGAGAGTAAGTATCCTTGTCTTGTTCTGGTTTTCAAGGGGACTGCTCCCACCTTTTGTCTGCTCAATATGACATTGGTTTGGGTTTTCATAGATGACTCCTAGTATTTTGAAGTATATTCCTTTGTAGCCTAATTTTTGAGGGTTTTTAACATGAAGGGATATTGAATTTTATTGAAAGCCTTTCTGTGTCTGTTGAGATAATCATGTGGTTTTTGTCTTTAGTTCTGTTTATGTGATGAATCACATGTATTGATTTGCATATGTTGAACTAACCTTGCTTTCCGGGGCTAAAGCTTACTTGATCATGGTGTGTTTTGATATGTTGCTGGATTTGATTTGCTAGTATTTTTTTGAGGATTTTAGCATGTATGTTCATTAAGGATATTTACCTAAAGTTTTCTATTTTGTTGTGTCTTTGCCAGGTTTTGGTATCAGAATGATGCTGGCCTCATAGAATGAGTTAAGCATGAGTCCCTCTGCCTCAATTTTTTGGAATAGTTTCAGTAGGATTGGTATCAGCTCTTTTTTGTACATCTGCTAGAATTCAGCTGTGCATCTGTCTGGTCCTGAACTTTTTTTGGTTGGTAAGCTTTTTATTACTCATTTAATGTCAGGATTCATTCTTAATCTGTTCAGGGTTCCCATTTCTTTTCCTGGTTCAATCTTGCGAGGTTGTATGTTTCAAGGAATTTATTAGTTTCTTACAGATTTTCTAGTTTGTGTGCTCAGAGGTGCTTACAATAGTTTATGAAGATTAAAAAAATTTCTGTGGGATTGGTGATAGTGTCCCTTTTGTCATTTCTGATTGCATTTTTTTGAATCTTCTCTTTTCCTTTATTAGTCTAGATAGAGATCTATCAATCTTATTTATTCTTTCAAAAAACAAATTTTGGTTTTATTGATATTTTGTATTTTTTTTTTTTTTCCGGTGGTCTCAGTTTCATTAAGTTCAGCTGTGGTGTTGGTTATTTGTTTTCTTCGGTTAATTTTGAGGTTGGTTTCTTCTGTTTCTAATTCCTCTAGGTGTGATGTTAGGTTGTTAATTTGAGATCTTTCTAGCTTTTTGATATGGGTGCTTAGCACATAAACTTTTATCTGAATGCTACTTAGTTGTATCCTAGAGATTCTGGTATGTTGTATCTTTCTTTTCATTAGTTTCAAGAAATTTCTTCATTTCTACCTTAATTTCATTGTTTACCCAAAAGTCATTCAGGAGCAGGTTGTTAAATTTCCATGCAATTGTATGGTTTTGAGAGATCTTCTTATATTAATTTCTATTTTTATTGTGCTGTGGTCCAAGGGTGTGATTGGCATGATTTTGATTTTTTAAAAATTTGTTGAGAATTGCTTTATGACTGAGCATATGGTCAATTTTAGAGTAAGTGCCATATGCAGATGAGAAGAATGTATCTTCTGCTGTTGTTGGGTAGTGTGCTCTGTAGATGTCTGTTAGGTGGATTTGGTCAAATATTGAGTTTAGGTGTCAAATGTCATTGTTAGGTTTCTGTCTCAATTATCTCTCTAATACTGTCAGTGGGGTGTTGAAGTCTCCCTCCATTCTCGTGTGGTTATCTAAGTCTCTTTGTAGGTCTCTAATAGCTTGTTTTATGAATCTGGGTGCTCCAGTGTTGGGTGCATATATATTAGGATAGTTAAGTCTTCTTTTTGAATTGAACCCTTTCCCATTATGAAATGCCCTTCTTTGATCTTTTTGATCATTATTGGTTTAAAGTCTGTTTTATGTGAAATAAAATAGCAACCCCAGCTCTTTTTAGTTTTCTATTTGCTTGGTAGATTTTCTCTATCCCTTTACTTTGAGCCTATGGGTGTCACTGAATGCGAGACAGGTTTCTTCAAGACAGTATACAGTTAGGTCTTGTTTCTTTGTCCAATTTGCCACCCTGTGCCTTTTAAGTGGGTCATTTAGCATGTTTACATTCAAGATTAGTACTAGCGTGTGTAGATCTGATCCTGTAATCATGTTTTCATGTTTTATTTTTTATTTTTATTATACTTTAAGTTCTAGGGTACATGTGCACAGTGTGCAGGTTTGTTACATATGTATACATGAGCCATGTAGGTGTGCTGTACCTGTTAACTCATCATTTACATTAGGTATATCTCCCAATGCTATTCCCCCTCCCTCCCGCTACCCCACCACAGGCCCCAGTGTGTGATGTTCCCCACCCTGTGTCCAAGTGTTCTCATTGTTCAATTCCCACCTATGAGTGAGAACTTGAGGTGTTTGGTTTCTGTCCTTGCAATAGTTTGCTCAGAATGATGGTTTCCAGCTGCATCCATGTCCCTACAAAGGACAAGAACTCATCCTTCCTTATGGCTGCATAGTATTCCATGGTGTATATGTGCCACATTTTCTTAATCCAGTCTATCATTGATGTACATTTGGGTTGGTTCCAAGTCTTTGCTATTTTGAATAGTGCCACAATAAACATACCTGTGCATGTGTCTTTATAGCAGCTTTTTGACATGCTGCTGGATTTGGTTTGCCAGTATTTTTTTGAGGATTTTTGCATTGATGTTCATCAGGGATATTGGTCTAAAATTCTGTCTTTTTTTTTGTTGTTGTTTGTTTGTTTGTTTGTTTTGTGTGTGTGTGTATGTGTCTCTGCCAGATTTTGGTGTCAGGATGATGTTGGCCTCATAAAATGAATTAGGGAGGATTCCCTCTTTTTCTGTTGATTGGAATAGTTTCACACGGAATGGTACCAGCTCCTCTTTGTACCTCTGGTAGAATTCAGCTATGAATCCATCTGGTCCTGGACTTTTTTTGGTTCGTAGGCTATTAATTATTGCCTCAATTTCAGAACCTGTTATTGGTCTACTCAGGGATTCAACTTATTCCTGGTTTAGTCTTGGGAGGGTGTATGTGTCCAGGAATTTATCTAATTCTTCTAGATTTTCTAGTTTATTTGCGTAGAGGTGTTTATAGTATTCTCTTGTGGTAGTTTGCATTTCTGTAGGATCAGTGGTGATATCCCCTCTATCATTTTTTATTGTGTCTACTTGATTCTTCTGTCTTTTCTTCTTTACTAGTCTTGCTAGTGGTCTATACATTTTGTTGGTCTTTTCAAAAAATAAGATCCTGGATTCATTGATTTTTGAAGGGTTTTTCGTGTTTCTATCTCCTTCAGTTCTGCTCTGATCTTACTTATTTCTTGCCTTCTGCTAGCTTTTGAATGTGTTTGCTCTTGCTTCTCTAGTTCTTTTAATTGTGATGTTAGGGTGTCAATTTTAGATCTTTCCTGCTTTCTCTTGTGGGCATTTAGTGCTATAAATTTCCCTCTACACACTGCTTTAAATGTGTCCCAGAGATTCTGGTATGTTGTTTCTTTGTTCTCATTGGTTTCAAAGAACATCTTTATTTCTGCCTTCATTTTGTTATGTACCCATTAGTCATTCAGGAGCAGGTTGTTCAGTTTCCATGTAGTTGAGCGGTTTCCAGAGAGTTTCTTAATCCTGAGTTCTAGTTTGATTGCACTGTGGTCTGAGAGTAAGTTTGTTGTAATTTCTGTTGTTTTACATTTGCTGAGGAGTGCTTTACTTCCAACTATGTGGTCAATTTTGGAATAAGTGTGATGTGGTGCTGAGAAAAATGTATATTCTGTTGATTTGGGGTGGATAGTTCTGTAGATGTCTATTAAGTTTGCTTGGTGCAGAGCTGAGTTCAATTCCTGGATATCCTTGTTAACTTTCTGTCTCCTTGATCTGTCTAATATTGACAGTGGGGTGATAAAGTCTCCCGTTATTATTGTGTGGTAGTCTAAGTCTCTTTGTAGGTCTCTAAGGACTTGTTTTATGAATCTGGGTGCTCCTGTATTGAGTGCATATATATTCAGGATAGTTAGCTCTTCCTGTTGAATTGATCCCTTGACCATTATGTAATGGCCTTCTTTGTCTCTTTTGATCTTTGTTCGTTTAAAGTCTGTTTTATCAGAGACTAGGATTGCAACCCCTGCTTTTCTTTTGTTTTCCATTTGCTTGGTAGATCTTCCTCCATCCCTTTATTTTGAGCCTATCTGTGTCTCCACATGTGAGATGGGTCTCCTGAATACAGCACACTGATGGGTCTTGACTCTTTTTCCAATTTGCCAGTCTGTGTCTTTTAATTGGACCATTTAGTCCATTTACATTTAAGGTTAATATTGTTATGTGTGAATTTGATCCTGTCATTATGGTGTTAGTTAGTTAGTTTGCTTGATAGTTGATGCCGTTTCTTCCAAGCATTGAAGGTCTTTACAATTTGGCATGTTTTTGCAGTGGCTGGTACCAGTTGTTCCTTTCCATGTTTAGTGCTTCCTTCAGGAGCTCTTGTAAGGCAGGCTTGGTAGTGACAAAATCTCTCAGCATTTGTTTGTCTGTGAAGGATTTTATTTCTCCTGCACTGATGAAGCTTAGTTTGGCTAGATATGAAATTCTGGGTTGAAAATTCTTTTCTTTAAGAATGTTGAATATTGGACCCCACTGTTCTGGCTTGTACAGTTTCTGCTGAGAGATCCACTGTTAGTCTGATGGGCTTCCCTTTGTGGGTAACCTGACCTTTCTCTCTGGCTGCCCTTAACATTTTTCCCTTGATTTCAACTTTGGTGAATCTGACAATTATATGTCTTGGAGTTGCTCCTCTCGAGGGGTATCTTTGTGGTGTTCTCTGTATTTCCTGAATTTGAATGTTGACCTGCCTTGCTAGGCTGGGGAAGTTCTCCTGGATAATATCCTGGAGAGTGTTTTCCAACTTGGTTCCATTCTCCCGGTGACTTTCAGGTATACCAATCAGACATAGATTTGGTCTTTTCACATAGTCCCATAATTCTTGGAGGCTTTGTTCATTTCTTTCTACTCTTTTTTTCCTAAACTTCTTGCTTCATTTCATTCGTTTGATCTTTAATCACTGATACCTTTTCTTTCACTTGATCACATCAGCTACTGAAGCTTGTGCATGCATCATGTAGTTCTTATAGCATGGTTTTCAGCTCCGTCAGGTCATTTACACTGTTTATTCTAGTTAGACATTCGTCTAATCTTTTTTCAAGGTTTTTAGCTTCTTTGTGATGGGTTCGAATATCCTCCTTTAGCTCAGAGAAGTTTGTTATTACCGATCATCTGAAGCCTACTTCTCTCAACTCATCAAAGTCATTCTCTGTCCAGCTTGTTCTGTTGCTGGTGAGGAGCTGTGTTCCTTTGCAGGAGAAGAGGCACTCTGATTTTTAGAATTTTCAGCTTTTCTACTCTGGTTTCTCCCCATCTTTTTGGTTTTATCTGCCTTTGGTCTTTGATGATGGTGACGTACAGATGGGGTTTTGGTGTGGATGTCCTTTCTGTTTGTTAATTTTCCTTCTGACAGTCAGGACCCTCAGCTGCAGGTCTGTTGGAGTTTACTGGAGGACCACCCCAGACCCTGTTTGCCTGGGTATCACCAGCGGAGCCTGCAGAAGAGAGAATATTGCAGAATGGCAAATATTGCTATATGATCCTTCTTCTGGAAGCTCGTCTCAGAGGGGCACCCAACTGTATAAGGTGTCAGTCGGCCCCTACTGGGAGGTGTCTCACCATTAGGCTACTTGGGGGTCAGGGACCCACTTGAGGAGGCAGTGTGTCCGTTCTCAGATCTCAAACTCTGTGCTGGGAGAAGCACTACTGTCTTTAAAGCTGTCATACAGGGACATTTAAGTCTGCAGAAGTTTCTGCTGCCTTTTATTCAGGTATGCCCTGCCCCCAGAGGTGGAGTCTACAGAGGCAGGCAGGCCTTCTTGAGCTGTGGTGGGCTCTACCCAGTTCGAGCTTCCTGGCCACTTTGTTTACCTACTCAAGCCTCATCAATGGTGGACGCCCCTCCCCCAGCCTCATTCCCACTTTGCAGTTCAATCTCAGACTGCTGTGCTAGCAGCAAGTGAGGCTCTGTGGGCATGGGACCCTCCAAGCCAGGCACGAGATATAATCTCTTGGTGTGCCGTTTGCTAAGAGCGTTGGAAAAGAGCAATGTTTGGGTGGGAGTGTCTCGATTTTCCAGGTACTGTCTGTCACGGCTTCCCTTTTCTAGGAAAGGGAATTCCCTGACCTGTTGCACTTCCTGGGTGAGGTGATGCCCCGCCCTGCTCTGTGGCCTGCGCCCACTGTCTGACAAGCCCCAACGAGATGAACCTGGTATCTCAGTTGGAAATGCAGAAATCACTCGTCTTCTGTGTCGCTCATGCTGGGAGCTGCAGACCGGAGCTGTTCCTATTCGGTCATCTTGGAACCTCCCTTGTTTTCATGTTTTTAGCTGGTTGTTATATAGACTTGATTGTGTAGTTGCTTTACAATGTTAATGGTCTGTGTACTTAAGTGTGTTTTTGTGGTTGCTGGTAACAGTCTTTTGTTTCCATGTTTAGCATTCCTTTAAAGACCTCCTGTAAGGCAGTTCAGATGGTAATAAATTCCCTTAACATTTGCTTGTCTAAAAGGAATTTTATTTCTCCTTTTTTTATGAAGTTTAGTTTGGCTGGATATAACATTCTTGGTTGAAATTTCTTTTCTTTAAGGATGCTGAATATAGGTCCTCAATTTCTTTTGGCTTGTAGGGTTTCTTCTGAAAGGTCTGTTGTTAGCCTGATGGTGTTCCCATTTTGGGTGACCTTCCCCTTCAGTCTAGCAGTCTTTAATATTTTTTTCTTTCATTTTGATCTTGGACAACCTGATAACTGTGTTTTGGGGATGGTTGTCTTATACAATATCTTGCAGAGGTTCTCTGAATTCTCTGAGTTTGAATGTCAACCTTTCTAGTGAGGTGGGGGAAATTTTTATTAACAATATCCTCAAATATGTTTTCCAAGTTGCTTGCTCTCTCTCCCTCTCTTTCAGGTATACATGAGTTGTAGGTTTTGTTTCTTTACATAATCCCATCTTTCTCAAAGTTTTTGTTCATTATTTTTTATTCTTTTTGTTTTTGACTGACTGAATTGATTCAAAATGGTCTTCAAGCTCTGAAATTCTTTCCTTAGCTTCGTCTATTCTGCTTTTAATACTTCTAATTGTATTATGAAAATTCTGGAGTGAGTTTTTCATCTGCATAAGATCAGCTTGGTTCTTTCTTAAAGGGCTATTTTGTCTTTCACTCCTGTATCCTTTTACTGTATGCCTTAGATTCTTTGAATTAGGTTTCAACTTTCTCCTGAATCTGGATGATCTTCATTGCCATTCCAATTTTGAATTCCATGTCTGTCATTTCAGCTATTTTAGCCTGGTTAAAAGCCATTTCTAGGGAGCTAGTGCAGTTATTTGGAGGTAACAAGAGAGTCTGGCTGCTTGAGTTGCCAGAGTTCTTATATTGATTTTTCCTCCTCTCAGTGGGCTGATGTTCCTTTAATTTTTTTTTCTGTTGAAAGCTTTATTTGCACACACTTAGGGTAAATGAAAATTTTATGATTTGGGTAAAACTTCACTCTTTGGAAAGTAATATTTTACACAAGGAGAAGTTAAGGATACTGGCTCCCAAGACAAAGCTTAGATTCAAGCCCGGTTTCACCATTTACACCAATCCTCTGATTTTGCTCAGTTTCCTTATGATATAAGGCACTCAGTAGCACATGCCCAGTACACAGTAAGTGCTCAGTAAGTATTGGCACTATGAAGTTCAAACAACACCACTGGTAAACTAAGTTCAGATATCAGAGGTAGACACTGTTTATACATCCTCACAGCTGAGGTGATGCCATGGTGAAATTTTTATATCAAGAGGCCTTTGGTAAAAATGATGAGAAGAGCAGAGGAATGGACTTCCTGTGGCACCCAGAAATAAATGTTAAAGGAGCCTATTTAATACTATAGTAACTTCTGGACTTCCAGAACAGTGAAAAAAGAGGCTGGGGTAAGGAAGATAAAAGCCCTCCCACCACCCTGCATGCTGACCTAGGGGATGCTTCCTTCTACTCTGTGGTTAGACCCTCCAGATGGGGAAAAAAAAAAAAAGCATTCTTCATTCTTTAACCTAAATTATCCCCATGGCTCAGTCTCTACACCTTCATCACCAAAGAGAACCCACTTCTCTCTAAAATTTCTGCTGTTCACATAGGTAAACACTACCACAAATGCTCTCCATTCATCTGAATGAAGATGCCAAAGAAGGACTTTCACTGCAGGTTTGTTTGTTGCATTCAAATTATACAATGTAAGGATAAAGTGTACAATACACAAAACCCCCAGCATCAAACAAACAAGTGAAACGAAACACCAGCATCACACATTTCCTCTAAATTCACAGTACAAAAGCAAATATGGAAATGGTTTGGTCGGTAATAAACCATGGCATATTTTCTTCTTCCTCAAAGAAAGTCACATCAGTCATTAATATTTATTTCCCTGTGAAGTTCATTGTTCTAATTTTTCAGGGTTCCTTCAACTCTTTTTTTCTTTTTTTTCTTGTTTTTTTGAGACAAGGTCTGACTATCACCCAGGTTAGAGTGCAGTGGCACAATTGGACCTCACTGCAACCTCTGCCTCTCAGGTTCAAGCAATACTCCAGCCTCAGCCTCCTGAGTAGCTAGGACTATAGGCCCCTGCCACCACACCTGGCTATTTTTTTCTTTTTTTTTTGCTTTTTTTGGTAGAGAGGGGATTTTACCATGTTGATGAGGCTGGTCTTGAACTCCTCACCTCAAGTGATCTGCCTGCGTCGGCCTCCCAAAGTGCTGGGATTACAGGTGTGAGCCACTGCGCCTGGCCCCTTGCTTCAACTTGTAAACTTCAGAAAGCTAAGGAACAGAAAAGTGACTCTCATCCATAGGATTTGACATTCCAACCTTTCATTCACTTGGTGGATGGATACTGAAACCTGCTACATGTCAGGCTTTGCACCCTACCTCTATTTGAGAGTTGGCCAATGGCTTTAGTAAGAGTAAGTTGGGAACTGTAACACATACGTTTACTTAACTTTATTTAACATTTCCCTTTTTAAAACTATAGATTCAGCTCTGACTATACAACTGTACATTTCTAAGTATTTTTTCTTCAGCAGTTACAAACCCTTCATCCGGGATGGTGTAAGTATAAAATAGAAATTGCAAAAAGGTAAATTATTCTATTTTCATTAGAAATTTAACTTTTTAGTCCTGTTTCTATCATGGGACTATTTTCATAAACCCTAAAACTAATCTACAAAAAGCTATTACTGGTCTTTTTCCTTACCAATTGGTAAAATTTCCACAAAATTTTAATCAGTAGCAAACCATGTAACAAGCTTGTGTTTTGACATAAAACTGTGACTAACTATTTGAGAATACCTACTTTGGTTAAACTTCATAGAAAAAAAAAAAGAAGAGAAAAAGTATAGGAAAGCAGACCCTTTTTCTGCTTAAACTCACAAATGGCAGATTCACAGTGGGCTGGAACAGAAAAAGCAGGACTCTTCAGAAACTCCAGGATTTTTAAAGACAAGTTCTCACTATTTTTCCCAGGCTGGTCTCAAACTCCTATACTCAAGCTATTCTCCTGTTCCTGCCTCCAAAGCAGATGGGATTACAGAGCATGCACCACTGTGCCTCACTCAGGTCTTTTGATTAAACTACCAATAAAGGCTAAGTGCATTCAGACTTATAAAATCCCTGAATGAGACCCCTCATTCTCTGTGGTTCTCTCAATTCAAGGTAGCATGATGTCATCACTGAAGTTGTTCCTGAAGATAAAGAGAGGGCGGATGACCAGGGCTAGAGCATGATCCATAACAAGACTAAGTAAATGGTTATAAAGTGTAAGGCAGCAGCTCTCTATCTCTGAGGGGCATCAGAAATATCTGCATCTTTCTCTCTGTCTCTTTTTTTTTTTTTTGAGATGGAGTATTGCTGTGTCACCAGGCTGGAGTGCAGTGGCGCAATCTTGGCTCACTGCAACCTCCACCTCCCAGGTTCAAGTGATTCTCCTGCCTCAGCCTCCTGAGTAGCTGGTACCTGCATCTTTCTAAACATATGAGTGCTTGGGCCTCATCCCTACCTCCAAAGGTGGAGCTCCAGGCGGGTAGGTCTTGCCAAAGTTTAGTCAGCAATTCTGATGTGTGCCACAGAGAACTAATTATTGGTGCAATTCTTCTGCCATGCATATGCTCAACCTTTATTTGGAGTAAGTGAAGGTGATTTATCAATGGTTCATTTTATAAGATCACCACTGTAAGTATTCCTTCATTGTCTACCCTGGCTGCAGATTACCCAGCAACAATCATGGATAAAATGTCAATTCCCTTCATAACCAAAGTTAGAATTTTAGGTGAACGTTTGCTTTTCACACTTTGTTTCTTTTATGTGGTAGAGCTAGGATGTACTTGTTAACTTCTTATTTGTAGCTAGTTTCACTGAAAATTCTTCTGGTATTAGTGTGCTGCTAAATCTCTTGTTTTAAAGATAAAGAGATTTGTACATTCTTAAAAAAAAAAAAGAACTTAAGGAAAACATTAATCTTAGCAATTTCTGATAAAAAGAAAAAAAAAAAAACCCGTTTCTAACTTACCACTGATTTTTACTAAACTTTTAAGCTTTAGTTTATGCAACAGGATCACAATTTATTTCCCCAGTTACTCACACCCATATTGTTTCAAATCGCCAACAGGGAAGTCCAAATCATCATGCTGTAGATTCCCATACCTTAGCTTCTGCAGTGTTTCTCTGCAAAGGGGCCAGAACGATCCCAGCATTCCTGTCTTCACCCTCGGAAGACAGATTATACTTTTTGATAATTACAAATTTTGCTTTTTGATTTATTCTTGGACAAGTTCTCATATCAAGTAGCAAATGCTCTGTCCCCTTCTGAGAGCTCTCCGGATTGTTGTAGATGAGATATCATTAGTGAACCATTCATTCGCTGTGTGAATATTGCTCCAGTGTTTTCACAGCATGCCAGATTCATGGATGAATTTCTGAGCATCATTTCCAGCCTGAGCATACATGTGAACTCATAGTCTGCCACAATTTGGGTGATGTCTTCTCCCTTCCACAAATTGGGAACACCAAAGGACTCCAATAATCTGTCCCACACAACAGCTTGACCTTTGTCATACCTTTTGTTTTGGACTCCAGGGATTTCTTTCAACTAGAATCCTGTTTTTGTTCAGTCCACTTCCTCTTTTGTCCAGGCCTTTCTAGTGTATGTACATTCTGCTGGTTATCACAGTTACTAGCCTCCAGTTTCTCCTGATGGTGTATAAGCACCTTAACATCTCTATCTGCTCCTTCTGAAGACTTTTCCATGTATCAGCTTCCACCCATTTGGCATTCTTGGTGGCAAGTTTTGACATGATGACCTAGTGATGGGCAGGAATAAGTCCATTCTCCTGGTATTGCCAACAGGAGAGATTAAGTCTTTGACAACTCTGTATCTTCCTGTTCCACTCATGTAGTCTTTGGCCAGCTCAAACAACCTGAGGTGCATGTTGGTGACTGGATTAAAAGAATCACAAGCAAGGAGAACCACTTCAGTCTTCTCTGATTTTTCCATGGTAAGAATTTGAAGTTGCTGATTTCAGTAGAAAACTGTGATGCCTCCCTTGTCTGTTCCATGCTTCTGGATTTGATGCCTTCCCTCAAGGCATGTCCAGATGCAGGGTTTTCCTTAAAGACCCTCTCAGCTTCACTAGGTAAAAACCTTAGAAAGGCTGCGGTAGGCTCAGTCAAGGGAGAAAATGTTTCCTCAATCTTTACAGTTACTATTCTTTGGATGGGGCCTTTTGCTTTTATTTTCTATGATGCCCTTGAGAATTTGCCTGTGGTATCAGTTGGGTTCAGCAGACTGGCTTCATTTCTGGATGATTTCAGGGGGACAAGGCTCAACTCAGCACTCCTGAGCCATGTGCTCTAACCCTGGGGGCTGGAACAAGGCCCACAGCTTTGTTCCCATGGCCTGTGAAGTGTTAAATATCTGCTGTGCCAGAGGGGCTGAGGTGTTCCTGGTTCACTGGCAACAACACTCCAATGGGAGTGCTGGCAAAATCACTTCACCGGAGTAGTGGCAGAGCAGTTTGTGCATGTGCACTGGTGGCAGTGGGATGGTAAAGTCCACCCATGCATGCTGGCAAAGCAGTGGGAGGAGGCTTCACTTGGGTGCATACTGACAGGGTCCAGTCTACAGAAGGTCTTCTACAGATAGGCGGGGTCTGCCAGCAAAGGGGCTATGACAGTGGTCACTGCAATGCACCCTGGTTGGGCATCTGAGGCTGCACTGCCAGTGGCACAGTGCAGGCAAGTGGGCACAGTCAGGCTGGGACTTCGAGAAAGATTGGCAGACAGGGTGGCACTCAGATCAGAGTGGCTCTGTCTTATGGGCAAGAGAGCTCTGCTCTCTCCAGCTCCAAAAGTCAACAAAGGCCAAACCTTCTTGAGGAATGTGGCAAGCCTTGGGGGATTGGCACTCCTGGTCATGCTCCACTGCAGCCATTCCCATGCCAACCTTTCTGGGCTCCACACAGGTTGGAGTCCTTCCCCGTGCCAACTCTACAGGCAGCTCTCTCTACTAGCTGAAATGTTTGTGGGGGTCATGGGATCTCCTGCAGCTAGCATTCTGGAGGTCCATGGTGAGAGTAGGCCACTCCATGCCTATTTAACTAATCCCTTCCCCAGGAGACACTGGGGGCCAGGAATGAGTCCTGGTGCCTGACAACCTCATTGAGAGTTCTCAACTTCCTCCCCCTACAGCCTAATTTCTGCATCTTCCCTTCATCCACTCTCAATGCCTACCTTCTAAAGATCTGCTTGGGCTGAGCTGGTCTTCTTGATGGCCTGGTTTTTCAGTGGGAGATACTCTTCCTCGCTGCATCTAATCAGCCATCTTGACTCTCCTCCTTTGCTTACAATGAATTTTGTACTTTCATATGTTTTTATGTTGTTAGTGTCCTTTTGTTTCAAGTTGAAAAACGTTCTTTAACTTTTTTTTTAAGGGAGGTCTGGTGGTAATGAATTCCCACAGTTTTTGTTGGTCTGGAAAAGTATCTCTCTTTCATGGCTAAAAGATAGTTTCATTGAGTATAGTATTCTTGGTTGACAAAGTTCCTCCTCCACCCCCTAGTCAGCACTTTAAATATATCATCCCAAGCTCTCCTAGCCTACCAGGTTTCTGCTGTGAAATCTGCTGATAGCCTTTGGAGGATTCCTTGTATATAAATGAGTCACTTTCTTCTTGCTGCTTTCAAAATGATCTGAAATTCCAGAATAGAAGCAGGGGGTGCATACTTAAACATCAGAAATAAGGTGGGGAAACTCAGTTTAATGGTCATCAAGGCCCACTATTACTTGAGCTGTATAATAAAATATTAAACATGAAACCTTCTAGGCCAACCTCTTTCCTAGCAATGGATTTCTTTTCTTTTCTTTTCTTTTTGAGATGGAGTTTCTGTTGCCCAGGCTGGAGTGCAATGGTGTGATCTTGGCTCAGTGCCACCTCTATCTCCTGGGATCGAGTGATTCTCCTGACTCAGCCTCCTGAGTAGCTGGGATTACAGGTGTCCACCACCACACCCAGCTAATTTTTGTATTTTTACTAGAGACAAGGTTTCACCATGTTGACCAGGCTGGTCTCAAACTCTTGACCTCAGGTGATCCACCTGCCTTGGCCTCCCAAAGTGCTGGGATTGCAGGCATGGGCCACTGTATCTGGCCTAGCAATGAATTTCTTTTACTGAGTCACTTGTGCTTTGGTTTCAATAATGATTTATAATTTCCTTGTGTTGTGAGATGTGACAGAGGTTTGGCACACACAGAATTAACGTTATTGTCATCTCCATGTCTGGGTCTATGAGCAAGACCCTTTGGCTAGCTCATGGGAGCCTTAAGAAATGAGAATTAGACAAGGCTCAGTGGAAGAGTAAAAGCTGTTGTCACTATGGAACCATCTCGTATATTTATTGTTCTTGTTTGCTAATTATTTTTTGTTTTCCTTTTCATAGCCTCTGTGACAAACTCATGACCCTGTTTCTTTGCACTAAAATCTCTGAGTTTTTGTGTGTGTGTGTGTGGTTCACTGAGTTCACAGGCACTGTCTGAGTGGCACCAAGCATTACATTTATCTGAGCAATTCATTGGCCTTTTTATCTATGAGACTACCAGAAAATTTAGCAAAGCAAAAAAAAAAAAAAAAAAAAGACATTATTAACTGTTGCTACAGACTATTCTCTTGCTCAATAAATAACATTGAACTCAAGTCAATATGGCTGCTACAGACCTAGTCCATGATATACCCCAAGGCTGAAATTATCAGAGCTAAATGGGCAGAACCTGGATATGAAAATTTGGGGCAGGTACTTGAAGCTGGACTCAACTACTAATGGTAGGAAAAACAGCCAGGCAAGTAAATTTTGGTGTCCAAAAAGCACAGTGATAGATGATTTCTGACTCTTGCCCTTCCTATTGGGAGTACAGGGGCACCTGGTGCTATCTTTATGGGGTGTTGAGTGTCATTGTCTGAGACTGAGAATGCAGAACAATGGGTGTATGAATGCTGAGGAAGTCAGAAAGATTACCAGGTCTTAAAAGCAAGAGGAAAAGCTCATTTGGGATATGGAAGTAGGAGTTCAGAGTTTGAGGGAGAAGGTTCAGCAAGAGCAAAATAAGAAAAATGGAGTGGAGATGAGAAACTTACATTTAACATCCGGGAAGAGTAGGAGTCATCCCACCATTGTTCTGCTGGAAGCTGGATTAAAGATCAAGGCATTTGAGGGCAGCAGATGAAGAGTAGTTGGTGAGCAGATATTATTGCCTCAACCTTGGGTTCTGTCTTCAGAGGTAGGGCTTCAATATTTGAAGAGAATTTCTGGGAGCTATGTATAGTTTTTTTTTTTTTTGGAGTAAATGAGGGAAACAGGATGCTGGAGTAGGGTTTCAATCACAGTGAAATTATGGAAGTTCAAAGCTTAGATACGGGCAGTAACTTTTTTTCTTTTCAAATTCATGTTTTTGAAAAGCAGAAATGTTTTCACAAAAATCACAGTATTCTAGATACCAAAACCAGGGTAATAATTTCAATTACAAATTCATTGCTTCATTAAGTCTTTCTGTGGAATAGAATAGATTCCAAGACCTGGGGTATAATGGAACAGAGGCATTCCCAGCAATGAATAGTGGAGAGTGCTAGACAGTTCAGAACAGTTTATACAAGAACCATAATCAAATGGGAAACAAATAATTGATGGGCACCCACCATACACAAAGAACTAGTCATTGAAAAAATCAGGTATGTAAATGTGTGTGTGTGTGTGCGCGTGTGTGCATGTATATGCATGTACACTTATGTGTTTGTGTACGTGTGTGTTTGCCTTGGAGGTGAGGGATAAGATGCAAAAACTAAGACATAAAACTTGGCACAGCTTTTGTTTAGCTCCAAATCTGGTTGAGAAAATAAGTCATAACATTCACTTAAAAAATAATAAACATTGTGATTGACCAAGTGAAAAGAAGGTCAAGGTCACTGGGACTATGGTGTTCAGAGAAGCACTAACCAGAGAGATATATTTGAAACTTGACTCAATTGGAAATGTAGGATTTGGGTAGGTAGAGAAGAGGAGACAGGACATGTGTGGTGAGAGGAAAGGCATTAGAAAAGAGTGTGGAGGTGCAGGTGTGTTGACAGGCCAGTGAAGATGCCACTATGACTGTCATGGAAAGTTTTTGTAGGACAGTAGTGTAGCTTAAGCCAAAAGGAAGACATGGAGTTCGTATTCTGAATTTAAACCATTATTTTTGACTCTTTTATTACAATTTGATGTTTATCCCATCACAGCTACCTTTCTGTTGTCGTTCTGCTCATTTTGACTTCAATTAGGAATCATATGGGATAAGGAGATTTTAGGCAATAAATAGCTAGCATTTCAGTGTAATTGATTCGTGGAGGTATATTTTACATTTCTTAATTTTAGTGCTACAAAAAAGTGTTTTCTTTGTTTGGTTTGTAGTACAACTAATAAGCTAATAAGAGG
Organism: Piliocolobus tephrosceles; assembly: GCF_002776525.5. Classification (NCBI taxonomy): domain Eukaryota; kingdom Metazoa; phylum Chordata; class Mammalia; order Primates; family Cercopithecidae; genus Piliocolobus; species Piliocolobus tephrosceles. The sequence goes on along the minus strand of NC_045434.1, from coordinate 21,267,372 downwards.
TCAAGATTTGAAGCCAGGTGGCCTTTTAAAAATCCTATATTCTCTCCAATATATGCTGACCCTCTAAATATCCATTCCACCCTGCTTGAACCCCTCTTGGTTGGAGATATATATATATTATATACACACACACATATATATGTATATATACACACATATATATATATATATGTGTTTATATATGCCATGTACTGAACTCTTGTGTGCTTCAAGCACCATGCCAGGTATTTTCTACATTAGGATATACAAAACTACATAAGGGATGTGTGTTTATTTGACCTGCATTTAATTGTACAAGAGTATAAAGCCTTCTTTTCTTTTGTAAGAAGTCATCAATGAGTGAGTGACATTGTGTGTACACAAACTCCCAGAAGGGTGACAGGTGACAGTGATTGACTGTGTGGGTGGGTATTCCAATGAATGCTGAAATGGGAATGATGCATGCAGAAAGTGTGTGAGAGGGAATGTGGTTGTCTTTGATCAAAGTCAGTTAGTCAATTGGGTCTACATTAAGGATAACAGCATGGCAAGATATGAGGGCACAGCACTTGGAGGCTTGGTTTCCATTTGGAGGGTAGGGGATTCAATCAGAGTATATTGGCGTGGCCTACTGTCTTAAAATTATTGCTAAAGGCACAGCAATTACTCTATATGATAAGCTTGGGATAGTCTTCTCTCAGAGGCAAAAAAATCCCTAGTCAAATCTGCAAAAGAGTTGTTATGCTCTTTATGTGTTGTCTGTGCGTGTGTGTGTGTGTGCGCACTTGTGTGTCTTTCAAAGCCAGCAGTGAAAGGCCAAGTAAAGCACTGCAAGGCAACATAAATGATTTAAGACCCAACGATTTTGCCAGGGAAACATTCAAGACGGAGTCTAATCCTTTAATCTAACCCCAGTCCCTTTAAAAGCTTTGAGCTAGGAGTTGACTCAGCATGTCAGTGCCAAGAAGATCCATTGACCCTGAGTTCAGTGCTGAGAAATTGAGAAATGTTCTTTTTAATGTCTATTCAATAAATACAGCATCCACCTTGCAAGGGGCTGCACAATCCACTTCAAATCCATTATGGGATGTTCTTGTGGGCTGACAAGTTGTCCTGAGACAACAGTGGCCATGAGATGAGGTTAACCCTTCCTGTGGAATGTAAATCATCACAGCCACTGCCATTGCTGGCTCTCCTAAGACCTTGGAAAGAAGATGCTTGAATTGATATGAGAACCCTGTGGTGTTCATTTCCCTTCAGACTAAGGCCATCTTTTACAGAATGCATTAACTCTTGCACAGAGATCTACATATAACCTGCAAAATAGTATTTTAAAAAACAAAAACAATGACAAAAAAGAAATTACATATTTCCTAGAGTAAAGACATTATCTCCGTCTTTACTTGGAGATAGAGATCAGATTTCTCTCACCCCACTTGGCATGGAAAATCTCTGTCATGTTGCTTGTGCATACTGTGGCTATGCTTTATAAATTCCTCATAAAAACATGTGAAAATGATGTGTGATAAAGAATAGTTGTGATAATCACAGGTGAATCGAGAAATCTGAGAAATGTAGTTTGGGTGCTGAGGTAATAGATTTTTGTGCACATTTCAGTGGTTTATGAGACAAATGGGAGACAATATATAAAAATCAGGACAATTCCAAAAAATGTTTAATGGAGGCTAACTGTCCTCCTATGGGGCCATAGGGAAAAGTGACCTAGAAATAAACACACTGACAAATTTCTCCAGAGTTGGACCAAGTCAAGGCTGAGGCTCAGTGCTTTGGATTTTTGTCGTTATAATAACACATTCTCTGGCATGAAATTATTCACTTCATAGCAAAGTGTGCATGTGTTGAATAAATATTTGTGGATTGATAGATTAGCTGGTTTGCTGTATGTGCTATCACATTAACCAAGATAGACTAATTGTCTATTATTTGCCAAATTGCTCATCACCGTGGGATCCATTCATTTAGCAAGTTCTTATTGAACATCTTCTATCTATCAAGGACCCATTAGAACCTAAAGTAGGGTTTTGGATAATTGGGAGAACAAAGACAATTTATAGGGTTGCCAAAAGTGCTTTCCTTGAAGCCAGTCTTACAGAATTTGATAGGTATTTTGTGGAAAATGGTTTCTATTGTCAAGTTAGTTTGGGACACACTAATCGAAACACAGAAGTACTTTTACCAGAATCCCTCTCCAATAATAAGCTTATCTTAACTGTCAATCTCAAGAAGGGGGAATACAACAAGTAATGTTTAGCCAACTTTTGACCATAAAGTTGTCCTTTTTCCAAAAAAAAAAAAATATTTCTTAGAAATAGTGTTCTGTAGAGCATACCTTGAAGAATGCTTTCCATTGAATTCAAGTGGGATGACTTTCTCAAAGCAACTAGAAGAATTTTGCAGTCAACCTTGATTTTCTCCTTTGTGTCTGAGAAGTTGCTAGCAATTTGCTTCAGTGGACTCTGAGGAGGCCAGATTTATGCCTCCCAACAGAGTAAAGTGACTTCAGTGTACAGATTGCTGGTGTTGAGAAATGTAAGCTCTGGGGATAAGGGAGGGTTTAAGCAGCCAGGGAATATCTCAGCAGAAAAAAATGACTACATGGTTCTGCCCTTCTCCATCCCTGCCATGTTCCCCCTGGGTCTATTTAGATCAGGGACAGAGCACTATACCCAGAGCTAGGCTGCCTGTTTGCAGGGTTAAGAGTGATTTCTTCTCCCTTTTTGCACTTTCATGTGCCTCTCACTGTACACCCTCACACCCAAGAGTAGAGGTCATATTAATATTGCTTAAGCTGACTTTGTCTCCCTTATTGCAGAGGGAAGAGGTAGCCCCGTTATCCTAATCAGTATTACCCAGTGAGCAGGTGTGGGAGAGAATGGACATTTATTATATTCTGTGGCCCAGGTCAGGTGCTAGCATTTTATACATTGACTGTTGGGGCAGGTATTATTTTTCTCATTTTAGAACCAGGGTTAACATAAGTAACTTACTGTAGGTTATGAAACTAGTGAATGGTAAAAATGGGATTGAATCTGGTTCTGCCCAATTCCAAAGTGCACTGCACTGTAAGGTAGATGCATGTACAGTGCTTTACAGGAGGCAAAAAGTTCCACATGAGGCATTTCATTTGAATCTGATCAGTTGTATTAAATCAGCTTGAAGATTAAAATAAAAATAGAAGAGATTCCCACTTACCCAAGGTCACACAGCAAGTCAAAGGCTCAATGAAAAAGATCCCTATCTAAGCGTGGGCTAGACATCCAGTCTCAAAACAGAGGATGACTTAGGTTGCGTTTATTATAATTGTGACTATGATTTATAAATTCATAATGATTCATAAATAATATCCTCCCATTTAATCCTTGAACATTCTCAAAGTAGAATTTTATTATTTTCTGTTTATTTCGAAGAGGAATATAGGGATAGAAAAAGCACTAAGAGATGTGATCATCATCAATGCTAGATACAATGCTAACAATTTGGCAGTTACTATTTTATTTAATCCTCAATGATCTTAATCCCCATTTTACAGAAGAGGAAAGTGATGTTTCAAAAGCTTCAGGCTTCTTCAGATTCTAGAGCCTCAATTGTCACCCACTTCCTGCCTGCCTCCCAAATTAAGACTCATCCTTAAGACTTCTGTTTCTGATTCACACTCTTTCCAATATAGTCATAAACTGTCAAAAGATACGGATGTAAAGTGAGAGCAAATCAATAACCCAAGTACCTTCTCTATGAGAGAAATCATGTGTGTGCATGTCAAAATATGTGCATGCATACGGTCGTAAATTGAAACCCAGCACACTGTGTCTTAAACGGTTCATTTGTTTTAGAACTATGAGTTCGAGGTTCTTTGTATGTCCCATCTCCACGGCTTTTGCTCATATTTCAGTGAAATCCTGTCATGAGTCAATCTCTATATCCAAGTCCTTGTGAGTTTTCCTGATTGATTAGGATGGAGTATCTGTGACTCGATCAGAACTGCATATTGTGAATAGTGTGACAGCCCCGTGTATCACCCTGGGACTCCGTCATTGCAGTAGCTGGAGTCCCAGATTGGATTGTGTCGGAGCATTGACAATCCAGTATTGATGTTCATGTGACACTGGGAGCTACTGTAACAATCTTTATTTTATCTGTGGCTTTTGCTCTCGAGCTTGGGTTGAGCCCCCATAGGGCTACCACGATAATCAACACCTCTAATTAGCACTTAGAAATATCTGGCTCCCAAGGCTGTCATTAGAAGACAAGCTTGGTATGCAAAATACTGAAGCTCTTACATTTCCCAAGCAAAATTTTCCTCCCAGGCCTATGTCATGGATAGTGCTTTCAACACTCTGCCAGCAGGAGAACTCCCTCCCTGCCCCTCTCATTTAGGAAGAGCTGAATTCAGAGGATGAGGTCTGCTTAGGCAACTGGGAGGCTGGAAATTAGACATCGTGTCTCATACCTGATTCTTGCGCTCACAAAAGCAGGTCCCTGACTTGGGTCTCCACCAACTCTCCACTGCAGTGATTGGGATGATGATGTGTGCAGTGATCAATGCAAAAGAAAGTAACAGGAAAACCTTTCCTCTGTTCTACCCTCTCTTTTTCCTTTATGAATGAAATGGTGGAGAAAGAGCTAAGCAGTCTTGTACCTCAGTATTCAACAGGCCAAGGGGACTACTACGAAAGATGTTTCCATTCTACTCACTTCCACCCTTCCTCCAGCAGGGAGAGGCAGCAAGATAGCTGCACTGAGGAGGTTTTATACGGGGAGGGAAATGATCCATTGGCCATGGTGTACTTGAGAAGGGGCTGGCAGTTTATTTTCCACAAGCCATCACCAAGTCAAGTTTAAGCTAATGCTGATAACAATTTATTGCCATTATCATTGTTGCAGAGCAATGAGAGAGCATTAGGACACCCAGCTGCAGCGGATGTCTTTGACTCCCTCCTCTAAATGCATTAGCCTCTTTAATCAGCTGAGGTCATATCATGTCCCCCATGCAATTTTTAGAGAGTCATCCTTAGATGACTTCATTTATTTTGAAGGGCAAGTCAAATGTAGGAAGTAGTAAAGAAAAGGAAATGAGGGATAGTGAGACTGGCCTAGACCACCATTGAAAGGGCTCTGCTGCCCTTCATTCTTACCTCCATCCCCATCCCCTACCCAGTTCTTGCAAACATGGTGGATGGATTTCTCCAGAACCAGATCCAGGGCAAAGTTTTGTGAATAGAAGAGAGGCTAGAAAAGTCCATTGAACCTTCCTAACGTTGCCAGGGATAGATGTAGAAGACTTGCTTTGTGGTCTTCTCTGATCTGCTCACTGGCAAAGTGTTCGGGTCAAGGATTTAGGAAAATAAGCTTTTGTACCACCTGTTCTTTTTCTTTGTTTTTTCTTTTCTTTTTTTTTTTTTTTCGAGACAGAGTCTTGCTCTGTTGCCCAGGCTGGAGTGTAGTGGTGCCATCTCTGCTCACTGCAACCTCTGCCTCCCGAGTTCAAGCAGTTTTCCTGCCTCAACCTCTTGAGTAGCTGGGATTACAGGTGCACGCCACCATGCCCAGCTAATTTTTGTATTTTTAGTGTAGACAGGGTTTCACCATGTTGACCAGGCTGGTCTCGAACTCCTGACCTCAGGTGATCTGTCCACCTTGGCCTCCCAAAGTGCTGAGATTATAGGCATGAGCCACTGTGCCCAGACCATCTTTTCATATTTTTAAAAACAAATTTGATATCATTACCCTCATTTGCAGAATAAAGCTTCAGGCTAGTGTCTACTTTCTCTTATGAATATACCTGTGCAGTCCTCATCTAGTTATCAAGATTGAAAAGTGAGCCACTGCTACTCACAAATAACCAGTTTATTTTGTTACCTTTCCACACACACACACACACACACACACACACACCCGCCCACAAAATTTAATTGAGATCTATTACCCTGACAATATTTTAAGTCAAAAAACTGCTTATAGTAGTATTTCAGTTCTCCTCTTATGAAGGGAGTATGATTCCTATTCAAATTCAGTTCTTAAGCACCTAATATTTATTGGGAATGGTTCTAGGCATCTTTTTGCACACACTATCTCTTAAAGCTACTTTAGCTCTCAAAATGAAAACTTGAGGTTCTTATTCTTTGTATTTTACACATTATGAAATTGACTTATGAAGAGAGTGTAATTTACCCAATGAAAAGCAGGCATGGATTTGGGATTGAAGTGCCTTTTGATTTTTCTTCGAATTAAACAACATGAAGGTAGGTTATTTTCATTTTCCCACAAGGCTTAATCAGGCGCCACTTTGCTAAGAGCAGAAGAAGCAGTCTGGCAAATGTCTGCTCACTGCGGAGTAGCAGGTATGGTGTGGTGAGATGGGGATGCCACCTAATCTTGAGCTCACAGGTGGTGTAACTCGGAACAGGCACCCAACCACTTGAGCCTCAATATTCTCTGTAAAATAGGGATTAGTATACCTTCCCTAAAATTGATGATGGTAGTTGGTAATGAAGTAAAACACCTGCCAAATAGTAGGTACTCAATACAAATGATTTCCTTTCTTTTGGACAATGATAAAATTGTGCTTCTTCTGATGATAACAGCTAGTATTTCGGGAGCGGGTTATATTTTGCAACACACTTTCAGATATTCTTTTTTTTTTTTTTGAGATGGAGTCTTGCTGTGTCGCCCAGACTGGAGTGCAGTGGTGCAATGTCGGCTCACTGCAACCTCCATCTCCCAGGTTCAAACGATTCTTCTGCTTCAGCCTTGTGAGTAGCTGGGACTACAGGCACACACCACCATGTCCAGCTAATTTTTTTGTATTTTTAGTAGAGACGGGGTTTCACCATATTGGCAAGACTGGTCTCGAACTCCTGACCTCGTGATCCACCTGCCTCGGCCTCCCAAAGTGCTGGGATTATAGGCATGAGCCACCTCACCCAGCCCAGATATTCTTTACTCTGTCACCTCACCCCTCTAAACAAGTAAATATCAGAGGTAGTCACAGACAGTATTTTTGTATTGTTACCTATCAAATAGTGTATTCTAAAAGAATAAAAAATAGAACCAGTGGGTAAGGCAGACTTGGAAATGGGGGATGTGATGTTGTTTTCTTGAATGAGTACCTGGGAAAAGTAGGAGGTGGGAAATTAGCTTTCTACTTTTTATATCCAGTTGAAGCATTCATGTTTGTTTCCACACCTGCCTTGTCAATATGACCAGGATGAATCCTGTTTTGTCTGTTTACTTGATATTTACCCAAGTCTGCCATCAACAAGAAAACACATCTCAGCATCTCACTTGGCAAGAGGAAGAATTGAGGCAGCACAGCAGCTGTCATATTTATTTCAGTGGCAAAGCAGGTCAGGAAAATTGATAAAATTAATCATACAAACTAGCAAACATCAGGAGTGAGAACGTGAAGGAACAGATGAGTTCTTGCTTCATTCCAGGCTGCACCTGCCCTTAGTTCTAATGGAATCTGTGCAATCAGCTGATGAAAGCAAGGAAGGAGGGAGTTGTGGCAATGGAAATAAAGGCCTGAAGAGAAATGGGAACATGAGCAATTATTGGGGCAGGTCTTAGTCTGTGGACCTGTGGTGTCTGTGAAACTCTATTAAGTTGTCTGAGGCTGTGGGAAATCCATCTTTAGGTGTCCCATGAAGAGAATAAGTTCAGGACCTAATATTGGCTTGGATCTATGGCCGATGATCCTAACTTATTTGGGCAGCATTTCTTTCCTGTTGTAAGAGGAAGCATGGCTATTACTGCAGTAGTTTTTGACTCTAGATATGCCTTAGTGTCACCTGGAGAGCTTTTAAAACTACTGATGGCCCCCACTCAACCCTAGGTGAATTGAATCAGGACCCAGGCATTGATGATTTTTATAAACTTTCCAGGTGAATTCTAAGAGGAGGCCAGTGCTGAGAGCTCCTGGCCTATAGCAGTGGTCCACAAATATTAGCATTCATGAGAATCATCTGGAAGGCTTGTTAAAACTGAGTTTGCTGGGCCCCATTTCTGTGGTTTTTGATTCAGTAGGTCTGGTTTGGGGCTTAAGAATTTTTATTTCTTAAGGTTGGGCGCGGTGGCTCACGTCTGTAATCCCAGCACTTTGGGAGGCTAAGACGGGTGGATCACGAGGTCAGGATATTGAAACCATCCTGGCTAACATGATGAAACCCCGTCTCTACTAAAATTACAAAAAAAAATTAGTTGGGCGTAGTGGCGGGCACCTGTAATCCCAGCTACTCGGGAGGCTGAGGCAGGAGAATGGTGTGAACCCGGGAAGTGGAGGTTGCAGTGAGCCGAGATCGCGCCACTGCACTCCAGCCTGGGCTACCCAGTGAGACTCTGTATCCAAAAAAAAAAAAAAAAAATTTATTTCTAATAGACTCCGGGGGATGCTTGCATTGCTGATCAGGGACAATGCTTTGAGAGCCACTGACTAGAGGAAATGGCATGAGGTTCTTTTTTTGATCCTGTATTAGTCTGTTCTCACACTGCTGATAAAGACATACCCAAGACTGGGTAATTTATAAAGAAAAAGAGGTTCAATGGACTCACAGTTGCATGTGGCTGGGAGGCCTCACAGTGGAAAGCAAAAGGCATGTCTTACATGGCGGCAGAAAAGAGATAAATGATAGCCAAGTGAAACCCCCTTATACAATCATCAGATCTCCTGAAACTTATTCACTACCAGGAGAACAGCGGAAACCGCCCCCATGATTCAATTATCTCCTACCTGGTTCCTCCCACAACACATGGGAAGTAGGAGAGCTACAATTCAAGATGAGATTTGGGTGGGGACACAGCAAAACTAACATTTATTAGCTGCATCACCTTAGGAAATCATTTAGTTTCTTAAACTCACAATTATAATAATAATCATCTTTCTTATCTCAAAGATTTTGGTAGATCAACTGAGATAATATATGTGGTAATACTTTGTAAATTATAAAGCATAGGATAAAAATTAAGTTTTACTAATTTCTATTCAAATCCTCATTATGCTTTGGGCTTGTAGATCTAACTAGGATTGTGACAACTTAAAGCAAGGGTCATTCATTTACTAGAAAGGTAATTAATAAGTACCATTATGTACCCGGCCCTGGATTGAATGCTGGAGATAACAATGACCATGACAAATGGATCTCTTCCCTCATGAAGCTTATTTTCTGGTGCAGGGCCAAATTCACCTCTTTTTGTACGGCCAGCGGGCTAGCTATGGTTTTCACATTTTTATAATTGTTTAAAAAAACTGGAAAATTATGTTTTGATGCACATAAACTATATGGCATTCAAATTTCAGTGTCCATAAGTAAAGTGTTATTGGAACACAGATATGATCATTCATTTTTGTATTTTTAACAGCTGCTTTCATGTTATAATGGCCAAGTGGAGTAGTTCAACAAAGACTATATGGCCCACAAGGCCTAAAATATCTACTATCTGGTCCTTTACAGAAAATTTGTGAACTCCTGTTCTAGTGGAAGAGTTAAACTCCACTGCAGCAAAAGCTGAATGGCAAGCAAACAAAATGAGGGATAGAATAACAGACAGGGAGCTCTAGATGGGCCTCTCTGAAGAGATGACCAGGTTTTTAGGTCCTGGTAAAATAAAAGGAGTTAACCGGGCAACACTTCAGGGAACAGAATAGCATATATAAAGGGCCCGAACTTGGCTTTTTTGAAGCAGTGTAAGAAGACCAGTGTCACTGAAATCAGATTCAAGGGGATGTGGTTGTTACTGGTTCAAGATGAAGGCATATACTCTCAGGGGGCAGATCAGGAAGGACCTTGTATGCCTTATGAGCTTGATTTTATTCTACGTACAATGGGCACTATTTTAAGGAAGGGAAGAAGGTGATGATAAAAATAGCTAACTTTTTTTTTTTTTTTTGAGACAGAGTCTCACTCTGTCGCCCAGGCTGGAGTGCAATGGTGCAATCTTGGCTCACTGCAACCTCTGCCTCTGGGGTTCAAGCCATTCTCCTGCCTCAGCCTCCCAAGTAGCTGGGACTACAGGCATGTACCACTATGCCTGGCTAATTTTTGTATTTTCAGTAGAGACGGGGGTTTCACCATGTTGGCCAGGCTGGTCTCGAACTTCTGACCTCAGGTGATCTGTCCACCTCGGCCTCCCAAAGTGCTGGGATTACAGGCATGAGCCACTGCACCCAGCCCAAAATAGCTAACTCTTATTGAGCACTTACCATGTGCCAAGTGTTGTTCTAAGGACAGTACAATCTTCAAAACAATGCTATTAGATATTGTTATTATCCTCATTTTACTGATGACAAAAGTAAGTTACAGAGATGTTAATCACCTAATGTCATGCAGCTGGGAAAGTCAAACCTGGGGTTTGAACACAGAGTGTGACTTCTCAGTTCTTTCATTTATTTATTTTTAACTTTTATTTTAGGTTCAGGGGTAAATTGCATATCTGTTATATAGGTAAAGTCTGTTACGTAGGTAAATTGCATGTCATGGGGTTTGGTATACAGACTATTTCATCACCCAGATAATAAGCCTAGTACTTGATAGGTACTTTTTCAATCCTCGCCCTTCTCCCACCCTTCAAGTAGGCCCCAGTGTCTGCTGTTCCCTTTTTTGTGTCCGTATGTACTCAATGTTTAGCTCCCACTTATAAGTGAGAACATGTGGTATTTGGTTTTCTGTTCCAATGTTAGTTTGCTTAGGATAATGGCCTCTAGCTACATTCACATTGCTACAAAGGTCATGATCTCATTCTTTTTTTATGGCTGTGTAGTATTCCATGGTGTATATATTCCAAAGTTTCTTTATCCAGTCTACTGTTGATGGGTATTTGAGTGGATTACAAGTATTTGCTATTGTGAATAGTGCAGTGAAAAATTTATGCATGCAAGTGTCTTTATGGTAGAATGATTTAGATTCCTTTGGGTATTTACCCACTAATGAGGTTGCTGGGTCAAATGGTACTTCTGTTTTAAGTTCTATGAAAAATTGCCACCCTGCTTTCCACAAGGGCTAAACTAATTTATGTCCCACTAGGAGTGTATATATATTTCCTTTTCTTTGCAACCTCACCAGCATCTGTTATTTTTTGACTTTTTAATAATAGCCATTCTGATTGGTGTGAGATGGTATCTCGTTGTGGTTTTGATTTGCATTTCTCTAATGATTAGTGATGTTGAGCATTTTTTCATATGCTTTTCGGCCACATGTATGTCTTTTTTTGAAAAGTGTCTGTTCATGTCCTTTGCCCACTTTTTAATTTTTTTCCTTGTAAATTTCTTAAAGTTCTTTATAGTTACTCGACATTAGGCCTTTGTTGAATGCATAGTTGGCAAATATTTTTTCCCATTCAGTAGATTGTCCCTTTACTCTGTTTATAGTATCTTTTGCTTGCAGAAGCTCTTCAGTTTAGTTACGTCCCATTGGTCAATTTTTGTTTTTGTTGCAATTGCTTTTGGCATCTTCATCATGAGATTGTTGCTAGATTCTATGTCCAGAATGGTATTTCCTAGGTTTTCTTCCAGAGTTTACAGTTTTACATTCAAGTCTTTAATCCACCTTGACTTGATTTATGTATATGGTATAAGGAAAAGGTCCAACTTTATTCTTCTGCATGCAGCTAACCAGTTATCCCAGCACCATTTATTGAATAGGGAGTCCTTTCCCCATTGCTCATTTTTGTCACTTTGTCAAAGATCAGATGGCAGTAGGTGTGTGGTTTTATTTCTGAGCTGGCTATTCTGTTCCATTGATTCATGTGTCTGTTTTTGTACCAGTACCATGCTGTTTTGGTTACTGTACCCATGTAGTATAGTTTGAAGTCAGGTAATGTGATGCCTCCAGCTTTGTTCTTTCTGCTTAAGATTGCCTTTCTTTATTGTTTTGAAGGTATAGTAAGAGAAGAAACAAGCCAGTGGGGAAGCTATTCCTCAAGTCTAAGCAAGGCGTAGTACGGACTGGTCTGAGAAGTTAGCAGAGGAGATAGGCAGAAATAGACAAGGCTGAGATATGAGAGGACCTGTGATTGTCTAGTTATGAGGAGAAAGAGAGAGAAGGACCAAGAACAATGTAAAAGTTTCAGGTGGATGGCTGGTGTATTCATTGACAATACTATGGCCAGAAACCTTGTCAGATGATATACTTTGATTTTGGACAGTAATTGCAAATGCATGCAAATATATATTTGTTTCTTACTCCCCTTAGGACTATAATAACCCTTTGAGAGCAGATATAATGCTGCCTCCATCTATCTCTAGCCTGCAATATAGTGTATGGCATATTGCAGTTGTCCAATATAATTTACAGAAAATTGAACAAATTCTAGTATTTTATTCATGTTGCATAAATATAGGTTGACTAGGCTAAGCCAAACTAAATTTTGACTAGCACACTGATATTTCAATGTTTGAACGTTAGTATTCAGGTGGATTCATTTATTTTGGGAAATTGTTTTTTTGGCTTCAGCATGTCTAAAACTTTTGCCTGACCAATTCTTGAAATTGTCTGTGCATTCCTCAAAGTACTTATAACTCTTAAACTTAAAAATAAACATAGGTGAGAAGAGCACATAGAAATGTATGGACCTACAGATCCTTCAATTGCAGCTCACAGATGAGGATCAGGTCCATTTGAAACAATTTATGTAAGATCGGTTGAGACCATTGTGGATCCTCAGTGACCCTTCCGTTCCCTCGATTCTGATGCCATGACCTCTCCCGACTCACTGGACCCCTTCACATTCTCCAAGATGTCACCCGTAGGTTGCCAGGCAACGCTAACAAGGCTGGTCTTTACCCTGCAGTTAGGCATCAGCTGCTGTCATCACATTTTAAGTTATTATTACTATTTAACAAAACAATGGCTAAGGCTTGTGTAGCTCTCAGTGGGGTACCCTCTCCTGAGAAAATGCTCATGTAGATTTCCTGGGAAACTAATTTATTTTCTTTTCTTAAAACAGATCACAGTTAAGTCTGTAAAAGATAGAAAAGGTCTAGGATGGGGTGGAATGGAGTGTGCTGCTGGACTGATGAAAAGACACAACACAGGCAGTCTTGAGCAGATAATCAGTATGTGCAAATTATACGTAGGAATGGAGCAGAAGGCACATTTATTTTCTGACAGTTGCTAAGACTACCAGTGTTTTGGTAAATTCCTGAGTATGAGCCTGAACTTGAATTATAGAAACTGTGTACCCAGGAGCCAGGCTTTCAGTATTGAGGATGGGCTCAACAAGCAGTATTTTCGTTTCTTAGAGTTTTAGGGAATTTTTGGTTTTAATTCTTTACCAATGTCTGACTAACACAACCATAGCACAATTCCTTGATCATACTCTTTACTTGGTAAATATTTGTGGATTTGGGTTGTGACTATAACAAACTTTTTTCATTGTGCTTAGAGCTTGAATTTATCAGTCAAGCATGTATTCAAGCTTCTACTATTTGTCCTTTGATATGCCAGAGACTCTAAGATACATAAAGAAGTAGAAGACTTGACTGTGTAATGAAGTGTACAACTTATTTGAGACCATAAATAAAACAATAGTTAACATTTATCGAGCACCTACTATAGGTTCAGGCACAGTGATAAACACTGTTAGCCCCTGTCTCTGGTATTTACAACAACCCTCCATGGTAAATGTTGTTGCCTGTGTCATCCTGTCCAAGGTCACACAGCTATTTATTGGGGGAATCAAGTTCTATACCAGGTTGGCCTGGATCCAAAGCCCTCATATTTGTTCCTGTGCCTGTGGCACTGGCACACATGAATATACATATATATACATATAAATATAGATATATACACATCTACAAATGTGAATATACCTATATATAGGTATATTCATGTGTGCCAGTGCCACAGGCACAGGAAATATATATATTATATGTACATACACACACATATATGTGTGTATATATACACATATATGAATATATACACACATATATGTATATCTATGTATATATACATATGTATGTATATATGTATATCCATGTGTATATACACATAAACATATATAGTATATATATGTATATCCATGTATATATACACATGTATACGTATATATGTGTATATATGTATATTCATGTATGTGTACATATGTGTATATATGTATACCTATATGTATATTCATATATGTGTACATATGTGTATATATGTATACATATATGTATATTCATATATGTGTACATATGTGTATATATGTATACATATATATATTCATCTGTTCACTCATCTAATATCTATAAGAGTTTAACATATACCTGCGAGTGTACTCAAAGCATCAAAGAAAGAGAGAGAAAGACATGGTGCACTATTGGACAACACAAAGTTCTTGACTTAATGGAGCTTACATTCCAATGGAAAGGAAGACAAGCAAGTAACCAAGCAAATAAGCACAAGGATGAGCAAGCAAGAATCTATAATATCTTATAGTAAAATATGCTATGACTAAACTGAAACAGGCTAAGGGGACACGTAGTTAAAATGACCTGCTCCAGTTTTCATATTATAAACCCAGAATTGCTGACTTCTAGTGCAGGGTAGTTTCCACTTCAGGATACCCTGGAAAAAAACAAAACGTCAAAGCATTCCAGATCATGGACATGGGATTTAGACTACAAAATTTGCTAATTGTGTTTTCTTTAATATTACAGTATGATATTCCATTTAGAATTAGGACAAATAACTTTGAGATAGAAAGTCAAATCAAAGTAATATCTTTGTGATATATGTAACTTGACCATCTGCCTACTATTAGAAGCCCGATTCTTTGCTAATGTTGATAGCTGTAATAATAGTAGTAATGAAACAATAAACATTTTTGAGTGCATACTATATGATAGGTCCTGTGCTACTAGTAAAAATGACAAGAAACAAAAAACCTTGCTTTTGCTCAGTGTATTATGACTGAGAAGAGAAGCAGCACTAAAGTTCCTTTAAATTCTGTTGCCTATGCCTTATCTCCCACACCCTGCCAAATAATGCAACATTGAAAGTAGTAAAAAATTGCTGCCAATGCAAAGAGTAATTTTAATATTAAAGAACAACCCAGGAAGACACAATCACTAACAAGCATTAAAAAAAGGCAGAACAAACCCTCGTATAGAATCTTGCTGACAAGTGCTATTAAATATTAATTCTATAGACCGTGGAGACATCATTAAACAAACATATACACCCTGATGCTGAATGTGCACTGGTCCAAGCATTTGTTTTACATGTGGTTGTTGGCTAGGTGTAGTCTTTTGTGTTGCTTTACCAGGCAAAAGACAATTTTCCCCCTACTTCCATTAATTGTATCCTTACACATCACTGAAATTCTCATCGCCTTTTTGGTTATTTGTCTTGTCTTTGCCTTTCATTTATTGGAAAGACTTTTTTTTAGGGAGAATGAAGGGAGTTACCTGTTTTAAGGCTGTCATGCATGGATAAAAACGTTTCATGTTTAGATAGTGATCTAGATTTAAAGAACCAGTGCTACATGCAGGGCATTTAGAGAAATTCGAGCACTGCATGACCTTTGCCAGTTTATTATCTCTTTCCAACTTCACCTCAAGACTCTTTAATAAAGATCCTAAATATTAGGGAAGAAATAAAATTCTAACCCATAGAAACTAGCAAAGCTTATCTATTCAGTTTATTTCTAAAATAGGAATGTAATTTAAATACCATAGATGTGAAGGGATAACTGTACCATATTTGGAATCATAATCACAGAGCTGCAAAGGGCCTTAGCATTTAGTGCAGTGGTTCTCAAACTTTAGTGACATCAAAACATCCTTGTTAAGGTACAGTTTGTCACCCCCAACCCCCAGAGTTTCTGATTCAGTAGGACTGGCTGGAGGCTCAAGAACTTGTATTTCTAACAAATTTCCAGGTGATGCAGATGCTGCTGGTTTGGGACCACAGTTTGAATATCACTGATCCAGTGTAACCCTCACTTTTTACAGCCCAGGAAACAGACTTGGAGAAGTTGCTACAATTTTTCTAAGGTTACCCTTTAGCTAACAGCTAATTCTCCACTGTAA
Organism: Piliocolobus tephrosceles; assembly: GCF_002776525.5. Lineage (NCBI taxonomy): Eukaryota > Metazoa > Chordata > Mammalia > Primates > Cercopithecidae > Piliocolobus > Piliocolobus tephrosceles. The sequence goes on along the minus strand of NC_045434.1, from coordinate 21,251,366 downwards.
CTTAAGTCTCTGGGCTCTACACCATGCTTTTCCCCTGTGGAGAATTTTAGAGATATTATAGGAAGATCGTAACTATGTTACTCTATCAGGTTTAGTCATTCTACTGAGGAATCTGAGACCCATTCAGGGGAAGCGTGGGAGGCCGTCTAAGGGATCCCCCGGCCTTACTGTTCTCTTGCATGGCAATAACCAAGCTTTGGATGTGACATGTCCAGGGCTGCATCACTATGCAGCGATTGAGATGGAATAAAAATCCAGCTCTCCAGAATCCCAGAGTGGGCTCTCTCTGCCCCTCATCTCACCAGATGAGGCAACCATGGTCAGCCTCTTGTGCCAGACGTTGGGACTACCTCACAAAATGGTGACTATTATCACCTATTTTCAAGGAAGACTTCAAGCAGATCCATAGCCTGGATTTACATTTCAAAACCTAGAGAGAGTACCATGTACAGGAGCTCTCCAGGTTCATGGACTTCTTTTTCCATGGGAGGCCAACGCAGGTGGATGACGAGGTCAGGAGTTCAACACCATCCTGGGCCAGGCACGGTGGCTCACTCCTGTAATCCCAGCACTTTGGGAGGAGAGGCTGGCGGATCACCTGAGGTCAGGAGTTCGAGACCAGCCTGGCCAACATGGTGAAATTCCATCTCTACTAAAAATACAAAAATTAGCCGGACATGGTAGTGGACACCTGTAATCCCAGCTACTGGGGGGACTGGGACAGGAGAATCGCTTGGACCCTGGAGCCAGAGGTTGCAGTGAGCCAAGATCGCCCGCGCTACTGCACTCCAGCCTGGGCAACAAAGAGCGAAACTTCATCACAAAAAAAAAAAAAAAAAAAAAAAAAAAGGCCAGCCTGGCCACGATGGTGAAACCCCATCTGTACTATAAATACAATAATTAACCTGGCATGGTGGCAGGCACCTGTAATCCCAGCTACTCGGGAGGCTGAGGCAGGAGAATCGCATGAACCCTGGAGGAGGCAGAGGTTGCAGTAAGCCGAGATTGCGCCACTGCACTCCAGCCTGGGAGACAGTGAGACTCCGTCTCAAAACAAAAAATAAATAAATAAAAACAAAATAATAAACATGACCTTTTACGACTGCGTTGGCAGAAAAACACATGCAATCCAAGCTGGCTTCATTATTTTCTATCTACTATTATTTCTTCTGATTTTAACATAAATTAAAACGGAAACATTTGCATGGGCTCCTCCAAGTACTGAAGGCCCCAGGCACGGTGCCACCGGTGCCTAATCGGCAAGTGGGCCCTGGGTTGTTGGCGATTCAGCTCTGAGATTTGCATTGAAGACAAGGGCCTTTGGGTCCGATTCTGGGGGCAGCAGCCACCGCCAGGCCGCCCCGCGCAGCTCTCAAGTGGAGCAGCCTGGGCGCCTGCAGAGTCTGGGAGCAGGGCGGCGGCGGCGCGCAGGGGAGCTGACGGGCTCCGCAATTCCCGGGCGGCAGGGCGGGCCCCGCCGGCTGCTGGTGGCTGGAAGCGCTGTCCCCAGAGCTGGCGGCGGCGCCTGCGACCTGCGTAAGCTGAGGAGGCGCGGCGCACACAACAGAGAATAACACCGCGCAGTTTTTTTTTTGCATACAATTATAGTGACGGCATCATTTTTTTTGAAACAAACTGTCCATAAATGTCACTGAAAATCCGGGTCTCCTTTTATTAAAACTGAAAAATGTGTATAAATGTAAATAACAAATGACTGATACAGGGATAAGAACACCACAGCGGCTGCTGGCGTCTCTCTTCTTTCTCTCTTTTTTTCTCTCCTCCTCATGTAATTTGCATTAATAAAGAGGCTGTTCCTTGTCGGAATGTGTTTCATCCGGTTTAAAATCCCAGGGCGATCCACTAGGAAGAGCGCTGGGAGAATCCAACTGTCAGAGCCGACAAGACAAATGAATCCCGGTGTCAGGAGCGTGTGGTTCAACGATGACAGATTGAGAAGAACTGTCCCCCTCTCGACAGGCGGGCTTCATTTTCAAATTAATAAATCTGAATAAAATATTTTTCCTTTCATTACGAGCGGAGCCTGTTTGACAGTTCCAGTGACAGGAGGGAGTAGCAGTGTTGATGAGAACAGTTTGCATGAATTCCACCTGGGCTTTTTCTGTTTTATTTTTACCTGCAATCTCTTCCCTGTTTGCCTCTCTCCTTACCCCCTCCCTTACCTCCTATATTTTCCTTTTCCCCTCCCTTCTGTTCCATTCTAGCTTCTGTTTCCCCTCATATTCTTGTCTCATGATCCTTCCCTACGTTCCGTTCCCCTCGTCACTATTCTGGGTCTCTGAAATGTCACCCTCTTCTTTTTTTTTTTTTTTTTTTGCTATTCTTTTTATTCACCCGCAGGCTATTGCCCTGATTAAAGTCCAGAGCATTATTTCACTTTTAAAAATGTCCACAGCTAATTATTATGAAATGTTTTCTTTATTCCTGTGTTTGCTTAGTACTGATCGTATTATGATAATAGCTCAAGTCGAAGCTAGAGGAAATAGCCGATTTCTCTAATTTATAATTCCACCTTAGGAAACAATCCTCATCATTTTCTCTTCACACAAAAATAAAAGCAACCCTTCCAAACAGACGAAAAAATAAAAAATAAAAAAATCCCTTTGTTGTTGGTTTCCCTCCCAAAGCCAAAGGGATGAGATCGCATATACCTTAGGAGTTGTATCTGCATTGGCAAATCTTAATGCATGGGGTGACAGGCTGTTCCTCTTAAATAATTTAGGAGCACTTTCTGGGAAACAATATGTGATCATTAGAGAAATACTATCGAGAAAAGTGACTTCTTGATAACAGAGGGGTTTTTGTTTTTGCATTTGGTAGAGAATGCAGTCACAGCAGGCAACTTTCAATGTCCTGGTTCTGCCGCCTAAGATCCACAGAGTTGGAGGAAACTTAATCTGAGTGCAGCAGTCACTGACTCCCAAATCCCCCACCTTAAATGCAGAACTCTCTCCTCTCCTCCCTCCTCAACCTGGAAGGAAGGAAGGAGATCTGCCAAAGCCACCACAAGAAAATGGTAGGGGTGCCAGGAGATCCTGAGGTTTTAGCTCAAGGGTCTGGTCTCTAATCCTGATTTGTTCTATTCTGCCCATCTGTTGTTCCTACTCCTTCCCATCCCTCCACAAGGTGATGGCTTTGTTTGCAATTTTATAGGACAAACTTAGGTCCCAGGGTTGTAGATCTGATGTATATCATGGAACATCTGCTGTCTTAACTCCCATTAGTCTCTGAGAACACAGGCCATAAAGATACCAAGCTTGTGTTTGAGTAAATGTATGTAGGTGGACTCTTCAAGCAACAATGTGAGATCGTATAAGCTTACAGGAGAAATATATGTATTATATATATGTGCATATATATGTATACATATATAAAATATGTAAATATATACCATTTTGGATATGATACTTAGATTATTCGAGTCATAGGAATTAAAACAAGGGAAAAAATTAGGAGGGCTTTCTAATAACCATGTTTAATCAAGTACGGAAAACTGCACTAGATAGGAAGACAGAGTATAATACTCAAATATCTCAGAGAGATGCCTTCTAGCTTTAATCTTGTTGCAATCCTAGCTTAATTACTATGATAAATGGAAGAGCCATCTATACTAAAAGGTCCAAAGCAAGTCATTACTGGTAGGATGGGAAGAAGTTTGATGGTCAGCGTCAAGATTCTAGAAATTCTTATATAAATTGTTATGGTTGCTTTATCATTCATTTCCTCATTTGCACTTTTTCCACGTAGATAAAAAATATCGTTCTGCTAATACTGTCTACCAGTGACTTCAAAACACAGTTTCAGGCCAGGCACAGTGGCTCAGCACTTTGGGAGGCCAAGCACTTTGGGAGGCCAAGGCAGGTGGATCACTTGAGGTCAGGAGTTCGAGACCAGCCTGGCCCAAATGGCAAAACCCTGTTTCTACTAAAAATACAAAAATTAGCCAGGCGTGGTGGTGGGCTAACTCAGGAGGCTGACGCAGGAGAATCTCTTGAACCCGGGGGGCAGAGGTTGAAGTGAGCTGAGGTCACGCCACTTCACTCCAGCCTGGGTGAAAGAGTGAAACTCTGTCTCAAACAAAAAATAAGCAAACAAAAAAACGGGCCAGGTGTGGTGGCTCACGCCTGTAATCCCAGCACTTTGGGAGGCCGAGGCGGGTGGATCATGAGGTCAGGAGATTGAGACCATCCTGGCTAACATGGTGAAACCCCGTCTCTACTAAAAATACAAAAAATTAGCTGGGTGTGGTGGCGGGTTCCTGTAGTCCCAGCTACTCGGGAGGCTGAGGCAGGAGAATGGTGTGAACCCGGGAGGCGGTGCGCTTGCAGTGAGCCAAGATCATGCCACTGCACTCCAGCATGGGCGACAGAGTGAGACTGTGTCTCAAAAAACAAAAACAAAAAGAAACTGAAAAAAATCCCCCACAGTTTCATAGCATCTAGATTTGAATGTTTAAATAGCTATTATAAAGATATAGAAATGTGAATATTCCAATATTTTTACATACATTAATTCTTTTGATTTTCACAATAACATGGGTAGATAAGAGGAGTATTGTAATCTGCATTTTAGAGTTTACAGTTTACAGGAAACTGAGTGTCAGAATTAAGTGACTTAAATGAAATCGTTTGGCCCACAAATAGAAGAGGGGGAACTGATTTTTTTCCCTTACTCCATGTGCTATTACCTTTTCACTAAATTATGCTGCACTCTGCAGTATATGTATGCAAAGAAGTCTTCACGTGTATCACACAATAGTAGAATTGATTACTATTAATTCACCAATGGTTGAAAATTGCTGCCCTCAAGTTTTGGTGATCCACATTCCAGTATGCTGATTGATTTGTATCTGCCTCTCAAAATCTTGTTTTTCAGAATTTTTCTTCCATTTTATTTCTGGATAATATTTAGGTGGCTAAGAAATAGTCATGTGAAGACTGCCACTGCTCTCAGTCAAGTGTTGTTATTGACTACTGTACAGAAAAAAAGCCTACAACAATGTGAAATCCTTCACTGTATTGAAAGAGGATAAGATCATAATAGATACAGTGATTTATATATTTATTCTTTTAGACGTAGTTTACTTTTAAATTGTGTGAGGACAAGGAATTATACCCTATCACTGTGATTCAGTAAGCTGGTTACTTATTGAGTATTGGATTTTTTTTTTTTTTTAGCAATCTCACTTGCTTCAGTCTTTATTAATAAAAATGGGTGATAATTACTTTCACAGAAAGACTTAAGAATCTTGAATATAATATCTTACATTTACATCTTATAATTTTAGAACTATCACAAAAACATTGCTACGTTTTCTTCACGAATCAGGCAGAAAATAAATGAATAAATTAGTGAAAAACACACAGGTGACAAAAGTCTTCAGCTCCATGACAGCCCTGTAAGGTAGGCATGATTATTTTTTCACTGCTAAGGACAATCTGAGAGATGAATGGCTTAGAATAGCCAAAGAACTAACATGAGACAGAGCCAAATTCAAATCCAGGTTGTCTCAGTCTGGGGTTCTTTCTACTATATCATAGGTAAAATGACCTTTGTATGCTGGGGTTGGGTCTTTCATGTTACTAGAGCAGACAATCAGCTTGGCTTACTATGTAATGCACTCAAGGAGCAATGGTATTTCGCACTAGCCCATGCTTGGTAATGCAGAGGTAGTGAAAAGATAAAATGGGGTCACATCATTCCATGGGTCCCCTTTCCATTTAGAATTCATTAAATGTAAATCAATAGTTTACTAAGCAGATATGGCCCCCGGCTTAGCATATAGTTGTAACTCCCTGAGCCCAAGGCCGCTATGAACACCAAGGACACCAGGAACAGAAGAGTTCATGGCAAGCACAAGACAGCCCAGGCCAGTGCAAGACCTTCTTCCTTCCAGGTCTCCTGAGTGGTGCTGCAGAGAGTCAAATGATGACCGCTTCTTTTGCCTCCTTACATAAAGGAAGCACTAAAGGAAGTTGGAAGTGAACAGCAAGGTCATTCACTTAACAAACATTTTCTGAGCATTGTGCTAGGATATGAGGCTAGAAAGCTCAGCAAGACTCATTCCTGCCCTCGTGTAGCTGACAGTCACACAAAAATACATAATTCTGTGTGCTAAGTTCTTTAACAGAGTCATGTTCACCATGCTCTGGGAGCAGAGGATGAAGCAACTAACTTTGGGTGGGGGATTCATGGGATTTCTTTTTGATTGATGCAGAGAAACAGGAGAATTTCATTGTAAGGCACATGCAACATATGGAGGTGTGTAAAGCCCGTATTAACCTTATATTTCCATTATTCTTTTATATACATTCAATTTCCCACTTAAATTGAATTGCTTTCATTTTTATAGTAATAATAACTGCCATTAGTGTTATCACTATACCATCTATTGGATATCTACTGAGTGCCAGGCACTGTGCTATGCCTTCTATACACTTCTCATTCATCCTGACAATAGTTTTGTAAAAGTATGCTTTTTTTTTTGTTTTTTGTTTTTTTTTCTATTCTATAGATGAGTCAATTGAGGTTTAGAAATCAAGTACTTATCCTAGGCTATGTGACTAATATACAGTAGAGCTAAGATTCAAATAATAAATTTCTTAACTTCAAAGTCTGAATCATTGATTACAAGGTAGAGTATCACTTATCCCATATACACAATGTCTCAATGCCTTTGTTCATTTGCCTAGAATTGCCTTTCTCTGTATTTCCACTTGTCGAATCTCACTCGGGCTCAGTTCAGATGTTTATTTCACTGTGAAATCTTCCCTGATTTTGTATTGCTAGAGTGATGGCTCCGCATCAAGGGGACCCTTGAACCTGGAAATCAAGGCAATCATTTTAGAATAACTGCAAATCATGATCTAAGAGCTCACAGTCCTGCCTTCAGACAGACTTGGTCCATTGTGTCCCTCCCTCAAGAGATGTGAATCACCATTCTTCCTTAAACATCTCCAGGAATAGAACTTCCACAGTCTCTCTAAGTAGTCCATTTCTTTTGGCAAATCAACATTTCCCTTGCTTAATCTAAATGCATTCCCTCTTGTTTGGTATTCTGCAGTGGTAGAGGCTACCTGTTCATAGATAATGCACCACCTGAAAACCATCCGTAGGCTGAAAAACAGTAACCAAGCAACCCTTTGCCTTCTCCTCTCTGACTAACCTTTTGCAATTCTTGTGACCTTTCCTCCAAAGTCTATTTTTCATCCCTTTAATCTTTTTGTCACTGCCCTTTCTCACCTTTAGCGTCAACAGCAAGGAGACCAGGTTCTGACACACAAAAATGCCACTAGCAGGTGGCAGGCAAATTGGCATGCTTAGCACAGCCCCATGCACCCTCCAGGGATTAATAATAAATACTATTTGATGATGAAATCTGAGTGCATTTTCTTTTCAATGAGACAGTGTCAACTGTTTTCTTCTAAAATAGAAATGAGCAGAATACAAAATTCAACAGCCTTCATTTTTCCCCACTCAGGAGGCTGTTATTGCTGATCTGGTTGGCATTCTTCCTGGTTCAGCCCATACAGGAAGAATCTTAGCGGTGCCATTGCCCGTTCCCTTGATAATTAGCTATGATTTATGAAAAATCAATGATGAGTACTTTGAATACTTTGTTTTCTTTATTTCCTGGTCTGACTGGTACATCTTGAATTTGTTGAAGTAAATGATTTTAAACATAAACTAGACTCCAAGTAGAAAAATCAAAGTACAAAGATCATATACATGTATATATGTGTGTGTGTGTGTGTGTGTATACACATTTTTTTTTTTTTAAGGTGGACAACTGTGCCAAGGTTAGCAGGATTTATCCTTTTGACATTTACTGAGCACTTTCTGTATTCTCAGGTTAGAGTGGCTTGGGGAGATGAGTGTGAGGAAAGAAGAGAGGGTAGATATATCCTCAGGGTAATCTAATCCAAATCCTTTCTTTCCCAAATAGGCAATCTGAGGCTCTGAGAGGCTGAGTTACATGTACATAATTACCCAAGTGTTTATTGGTAGAATTTGGGTCAAGATTTCATGTCTCATTATGCTTACTTCAGGTCTATTTCTAGCATTACTCTGCTACCTCTGTTTTCGCTTAAAAAGCACTAAGTCAGTGCTATGGCAGAAAGAAGTATACAATGGTGGTTAAGACATTTAAGGAGTATGAAACCCAAAATATGGATTAAGTAAACTTGGCATTGATCTCTCTAGATTTGGAATGGAGGCCTGCAGTACTGCTCACTGTGCCTCCCTTTTTTCCCCCCCTTCTAGAACCTGGGACTTTGAAGAGCAGATAACAAAATTATTTTTTCATTGAGATGCAAAGAAAAATATGGTACTCTTTCTTTCTGCGTCAAGGAAAGTCCACATTAGTTAATGCTGAATGTCAGAAAAATGCTGAGCTAAATAATAATGCCAGATATAAACAAGCCAATAACATATACACTAAAAGTATGAGCACCTGATTAATTGCCAAATGAATAATACTATAAATGCTGTAAGACTGTAGATGTGGGAGAAAAACTCTGGATAAGGAAGAGAGAAATTTTGGCCACCTCTGCAAGAATGTATAATCTGAATATATAAAAAGGAAAGGCAAAAAGCCTTTAGGGAGATATGGGGGAGATTTTGAATCAAGAAAATGTGAAGTGCATTTGGATAATAATGAATAAATCATTTATTCTACTGGAGTTTTGATAAAGTGAGTTGTTAGAGATAAAAATGAAAAGGCAAGTTTGGGTCAGACAGTGAAAAGTGCTGAAAGTCAGGCCAAGGAAAATGGAATTTATTTAAACTCCTTAGAAGAGGATTGTTTCAGTATTACGCAGTGAGGCAGCCCTTAATAACAAATCCACACAGGCTTCCAGGGTTGACTTTAAATTTTTAAATGACTTTCACACAATCTCTAATTTATGAACCGACAGTGACATCTACCACTTGTTCTAGTTGAGTTTGGCAAGAATTTTTCAAGGGTGTGCCCTTCCCCCTCATCTCATTTCCAAGGCATGGCAGACATTGTTCTGCAATCCTATCACAGCAACTGACCACAAAATACTTCTTTACACTGGGCTGCCTCCACTCACTAGGGAATGACACGTGGCATAAAACCAATTTGTTCATCTGACTTTAGTTGTATAGCCAAAATATGATTTCCTGAGCAATATTAGCTGCATCTTCCTATCTATAAAATGGGGTTGGTACTCAGATTTTATGCTCCTTATTGGTAGGCATGTGGCTATTCTAATTCACAAAATATTAAATGTAAATATCCCTTGTAAAATAATCAATGGAGATTTTATGGGTCTATTGAAAAATCTGGGACCTATGGGCAATGTGAAAGGAGACTAAAATGTATTACTGCCATGCGATGGGGGTTAACTAACAGACATACAAAATCAGAAATTGTTAGGAATGTACCTATCAATATAATTAGGGTACACTATTTAGAAAGACAGTCGACTGGAGAATTACTTGGTTCAGAATTATTTGATTGTATTTAGCAGTCCATATGACGTTCATGATTGTTATCTGCTTTGTCGTCAAAGATAAAAAACAGTGTTGTTGCTAGATGTAGAGTAAAATATTTTCAAAAGGAGGATCAGTTTCTAATGACGAAAAGCAAGTTATTGGAAGAAACATAAACAATAGGACAGAGAGACAATAAAGGGAATTTGTAGCTACCATCATATTATGGAAATATGGTAAATCTTTGAATAGAATAGTTTAGAAACTTCCCTTATATACTTATCGAAAATGTAAAAATCCTGGAAAAACATTTTAAGTGCCCATATGAGAGAAATAATGTGCTAAATTTGGGCCCTTTTGGTAAGACTGTGATTTGGAGTAAGTCACTTGCTGAGGACCAAGTGATTTTCTGAAGATGATATAACATGTAATATAAGAAAGCTACTCAATTTACCATATAACACAGACAAAGTTGTGAAGTGTTTGAGGCTAATCTCAACCTGAGCTTTCCAATTTTGTAACTTTGGAATTTCCTGTCACACAAACCAGAATGTTTTTTTCTCTCAGTAATTCTCCACAGAACCTTTACAAGATGGCCTGCAGGAACTCCTTTCGTGTGGTGGTTTTGATTTTCTACTGCACTGTTCACAAGACAGGTTAGCAGTTTGTCTGTATAGTATATAGTTTTTAAATGATGGCATCTAAATGATAATAACTGACAAATATTTGAATTATTTTACCATTTATCAAATGTTTTCACATACATTTATCATAAATTTAAAAATAAAACTTTACGAGATAAACAATAAATCTATAACCTATCATGGCCATAGCCAGAACTTGAACCTAAATTCTCTGTCTCCAAATTCTATGTGCTTTCTAAGCTATCATGCATCCAATGTATCATATATAATTTACCATCCAATGCAAGAAACCTGGAAATTTTTAGTTGAGATTCTTAGCTTATTTCACTCCCTGAAAGTAGATGAAAAAGAGTCAACACCTAAGTAAAGGTCACAATATTTATACTCAGCTTTAGTGCCAGAAGGTGCCAGGAAAATAAAATATTAAAGTCCCTGAGGAATCAATGATGACAAATTGAAATCAATGACTCCTATGGACAAATCCATGTTAAATAAAAATTATTCTTTGTGTTTTAAAATGCCTAAAACACTTTGTTAAAAAAAAGTGTCACCATCATTTATGACTCCTAAGTTGGTTGGGTGACCCCAGCAATGTAGAGATTCGATCTCGCTTTTCCTGTCTGTGAAATGGAGTTAATGGTACCTGCCATCTCTGTTTGCAAAGAGACTGTCAAGATAAGTGATCCTATGGATGCATGGCTCCTTGGAGTAGGGAAGTTGTATAAATCCAAAATATTATCAACAAGACGCTGACTGACATTTACATAGCTCTCTTCTCCAGAGCATAGCAGGCTTTTATTGCTTTACAGAGCTCTAAGAAATAGAACAGTAATGCTCTCCCCAGACTGGAAGCTGACCAATAGAGTGGATAGGTGGCTGAGCTCCGCGTGGCACAGTGAGGTGATAGCCTTATTGTCGAGTGATGTTGATTAACAGTTGTCTGTTCAACAATTAGTCCAGTGAGTCCAGCTTGCTGCCGCCTATCACTACCGTAATGGAAGACCTCCTGTTATAGAAAAGTTCATAGTGTCCAGAACGAAATTTAAACTAAACTTTTTTATTTTCTTGCTGCTCTTAAATTTTCAGATAACTTTCTCCTACACTACTTTCTGGTTTCAATAGAAACAGTGGGAAAATGCTGACTGTGGAATTCCTGGCCATCAGAACAGGAGAGGGCTTGAATGTCGCAAGAAATATTGGTTTCCTTGAGGCTTTCAGACATTTTTTTCTAACTACATAAATAGCTTAGGGGTGAAAGAAAGAGAAGGCAAGTGATGGGGACGGAGTTGACAAGAGGGTAGAAATGTTACATTTTCAAAAGAGAGGTAGTTAGGATAAATGTGCTCTTCCTCATTAAAAATAAGGTGTGTGTGTGTTAAGTAGGAAAAACAGGAATGGTGATGTAAAATAGTGGGTATCAGGAAATTGGCAAATCTGGGTCCTATTCTTAATTCTGCCACTGAATTTGATCTTGAACTAGTTATTTAATCAAACTTGGCTTTAATGTTTGACTCTAAAATTAGAAAGATATACTAGAAGATCTTTAAGTGATGTTTTAGCTCTAAAATTTGCTTTGTTTCCCAAACATCACAAAATCACCTACCGCATTGGCTGAATGTAATTAACTCCACCCTCTCTGCCATGAGAGGACTTTTGCATACGGAAAAGTCACCATGAGAAAAGCTCCAAATCTGGGAGCCCTAAATTCGTCATTTGGCTTTTTTTTTTTTTTTTTTTTTTTTTAATTATGAAGTGTTCCATGAGGCTCCAGTATCCTTTTTCAAGGTTGAATTTCTCTTGATGACAGAAGGAAGACTCTTATATGGACTTGGGAATCCAAAGGTATCTCTCTGTGAACCAAAGAACTTAGGAGAGAGTTTGTTTTATTCACAGGCTCCAAGAATGAGTTCCTCTCTCTATCAGCTTTGTATTCCAGTAGCTTTGAATCCTGGGTTTGCTAATTCATTTACATACGTATCTCAGCATTTAACCCCAACACAAAGCTCTGGAAAAACAACAAGAAATACAAGAAGAAGAGATAAAACTGCTAATTAATATGCTGAAGTTCTAAGATAATAAGTCAACATAATTGGAAATCTGGATGCCTGAAAATTTTGGTTGACCTAGATAATTTATCTTAAATGACCAGAAATCTTTCAATGAGTGAAAAATTTATCTGATTGGGTCTAGGCAGAAACTGATTCACTGAGTTAAGGTTGTTAGCAAATGGCTCATTATTCATTCAATGCAATTAATTTTAATAATGATAATTCAAATATAGGCTGTTAGAAAAACAAGGCTCTTGAATCACCCACTTTTGAACTGTACTCTGTGTCTTCCTAACAGTATGCAGTTCTTGACTAACACACTAAATATTTTTAGGCAAATGTCTTAGGTCATTTTCCTGCCAGAAATAGTTGAAATTCTATTTTTCCACCTTAAACAAGTAGTTAATACTTCCACTGTGATGTTGTAATAAAATCCATTAAATTTACAGATGCTTTTTATTTTACAAATTATTTCAAGAGCAGCCCTGATTCTTGAGAGGGATAAATTGAGCATCAAGAAATTCAAGCCTTCTCTTCTCTCTAGTTGAGATATTTTCCTTTTGATTGTGCCTTGAGATCTTGGTGCTATTTCATAATGCAGTTACCATAGGAAATTTCTCTTGTGATATTCCTGGTAGTGGCTATAGAGAAGAAATATCAACTAAATATTAGTAGTATACCCAAAAGTTTTAATTTGCTTTTTTCAGACTACTTTGCCTTGGATCGGAATAGTTATTGCTTTCTTAGTGAATTCAATTGCAACCTCCAGTTTACATACACTTCATAGTTTGAACCGAGGTAGGATGAACATAAAAAGTGGAAAATCTCAGCTCTGATTTAAACTAAGGGTTATGTGTAGGTATTATTTTCATTCTACAAATGAACAGTTTTAATTTGCTAGATGATTATGGAATTATCCTTCTGTGGCTAGCCAGCTCAGGACCAAAGCTTAGAATATTAATCAAATGGAATTGAACAATTCTCTTGTCCAGCTTCACATTTTGAAGCATAGAGACTTTACTTATAGAAGCTGTAGTTGTTCCCCATCCATTTTTATCTGTGAATCCAATGCATTGACCACTGAGCATTCTCACAGATATCCCCAGGTGATGTCACATGTTCCAAGAACCTCTTTGGCCAAAGGCTCTCCAGTCCCCTGGGTTGGACTACAAGGAGCCTCAAATTCTCTCTTTTTTTTTTTTTTTTTAAGAAGGAATCTCACTCTTGCCACCCAGGCTGGAGTGCAGTGGCACGATCTTGGCTTGCTGTAACCTCTGCCTCCCAAGTTCAAGTGATTCTCCTGCCTCAGCCTCTCCAGTAGCTGGGATTACAGGCTTGTGCCACCATGTCCAGGTAATTTTTATATTTTTAATAGAGACGGGGTTTCTCCATGTTGGCCAGGCTGGTCTTGTACTCCTGACCTCAAGTGATCTGCCTGCCTCGGCCTCCCAAAGTGTTGGGATTACAGATGTGAGTCAAGGTGTCTGGCTGGGAGGCTCAGATGCTTATATGAGGGACACATGCCCTTTGTCCCAGGATAGTGTCGGTACAATCAAAATGGTAAACAAATTGTTCTTAAATGGTTACATTCAAAGCATTTACACCAGACTAAAGGTAGTAGAGAGGTGGTAGTCAGTTAGAATAGCCAAGACCAGATACCAACAGGGTGATGCCAGAGTGACTCTGCTCCATAGAGGGCCTAGTTTATCTCAATCCAGTAGGATCATCTGGACCCACAGGAAGCAGAGGACACTGTAGAGCTTTCTCCTTATGTGTCAAAAAGAAAACTTTATGGCTCCGTATAATTTTTATTTTGAGGAAATGCGATATGATATATATAGTCAATGTTGGTTATTAGGGCCTTACTATGTGCCAGTCATTATACTAGTATCCAAGGCAAACAAGACTCCCAAAAATCTTTCCTAATAAAAAATGTATCAGGTGGTTATAAACTAAGCAATTATAATGAAATATGACAAGTACACGGACAGGAGAACGGGATGCAATAGGAGTATATAGGAGGAATGTCAATCCCAGAATATGGAGGGTCAAGGAAGCCTTTTCAGAAAACAATGGAAAGAGGCATTCAATTTGGATTAGACCTGGGTTTGAAGCCCTGCCCAGTCATTTCATAGTTGTAAGACCAAAGTTGTTTAATCCGTCAAAGCTTCAGTTTTCCCATCTATAAAGCAGAGAAAATTAAAATTAACCATTCATATTTATTTCAATGATCATGTGAATTAAAGTACTTAAAATACCAAGCATGGTGCTTGACACAAAACAGATACTCAAGAAAATATTCATCCTTTCCCCTTTTCCTCATTCCTGTTGTAATACTAACATGCAGTAGTGGCCAGGCTGGCATAAAGTACATGTTCAACAAATGTTTCTTGAACTGATTTGAATTTCAGCAAAACCATATAAAAGTCAGCTTATGCCAACTTTTCTGAAATATTTGTATTTGTAACATCATATAGAGTCTATACTCATGAGGTCATTTCTTACAGTTATAGCATCCAGATAATACTTCTCATCAATCAAAATATATTCAACTCTTATGAAAATGCAGAATATTATAGAGTTTTAGATAATGTCTAGCATGTGTAAATAATTTATGGGTCCTCAGTTTTTCAGAATGGTTGTCCATGTTTTGGTAAAATTTACTTCTCTTGGGCATGTGTTCAGGATCTGGAAATACTGAATAGAGGAGTGGAGAGTTTATGGACTAAAGACAATCCTTCTTAATTTTGCCTCCATAGAAATTGCATCATAGAGTAAAATAAGAGTAGAAAATTCAGTGGAGATGCTAACAGGAGTACCCCAAAAGTTATTACAATATTTGTATCTCTTTGTTAAAGAAATATGCACAGATTTGGAATGCATACAACTAATATGGTAGCAAAGCAGGCACAAGTCCCAGCCATGCCATCACTGTGGACTTGGCATAAGAGTTTTAGGCTTCTATGCGCAAACCTACAAAACTCTATCCCTCTTGACTTTCACACACCAACAATAACAAAAACACAAAGGAGCAACACTTCTGCACTCAGGAGCTCCATGAGAGCTGCATTCACTGCTTCCTGGGAGAGACGTCAGGCCCTTTGCAGGATTGGACCACAGCGTCTTCTGAAATGCAATTCTAAAAACACTTAAAAATTCCCATTTACTTTATGAGAACAAAGAAAAATCCTGGGGGCATCTGAACTTATTTGGCTCAAAATGTGAAGTGTACCAGTGCCCTATGATTTTTTTCTTGTTTTGTGGCCATGGGGCTCTTTCGAATAGAATGTTTCATTCATTTCCAAAGGGAAGAACTAGAAATCATGCAGACAGTCCTTGAAGACCAGCATTAGGATAGATGTAACAAGGAGCTATGCAAAAACTGGAGAGGAGAACAGCAGGGTCTGAAATCCAGCTT
This sequence comes from Piliocolobus tephrosceles, assembly GCF_002776525.5. Classification (NCBI taxonomy): domain Eukaryota; kingdom Metazoa; phylum Chordata; class Mammalia; order Primates; family Cercopithecidae; genus Piliocolobus; species Piliocolobus tephrosceles. The sequence continues at coordinate 21,235,779 of NC_045434.1, read as the reverse complement.
GGAACCCTATTCTGAATGGCTGTGAAAATGTTAAATGGGAGAATGAGGGCAAGGAGTCCTCAGAGGGTGTATTCCTTCCTCTCTTTATGACATGTCAACTCCTTGGTCCGGGAATGTTGTCCTGAATTGGCTTTGTTTCTCTTCCTCTTACACAGACACTCTTAAGATGTCTGGTTGTATATTTATAACACTTGAGAGTTGTATAAAGTATCTTGTTTCATTTTTCATTTAAAAAGAGACAGATACCTTTTTCTCCCACAGAAGGAGAAATAGATATCATGGAATTTTTAGAACAGTGGTAGAATTGGAGTTAGGGACCATTATGCAGCCATCTCTGTTCTGGCTCTCACTGAATTTCAATGTGGGGCCGATTACTCCATTATTGACTAGTAACATGAGGTTGTATCATCAACAGATGCACATAAAGAGATTTCTCTTTCTCTTCCCTCCTGAGTCACAGCAAAGCCATTTGTGCATGCTAGAATCAAGTTCCTCCATCTATAACATAGAGGGAACAGGCAAAGAACTAGGGAGAGTTATTTTCTACCTTTCTTTCTATGACTACATACATACATGAGATAATAATTACCAGGTAAGCAATTCGAGCTTTCACTGAAAAAAAAAAAAAAAAAATAAAAAAATAGGTGTCATATAAATCTAAGGCATTATCACTATTTTTATTACTTGGATTAATTGGGTCTTAACACACTATAGCAATAAAGATGTTATTGAGGTATATTTTAATTATCTGTTTTGAGGCAACAATATGTCAGGTGTGTAGAAATCTAATTTGATGCCAGGGTGTAACAATTCTGCAACTCCTCAGTGTATGTGGAACCATTCTAATCATTGAACTGCCTGACTTTTGTCTAATTCCCTGCAACCTCTGTTTTCGTTTCAGCTCCTATAATTGTAAGAAATGCATTCTGATTAAACATCTTGGCATAGGTTATTGGGATATTGCAATTTTTTAAAATCTCTCTTTTAGCAATTCACTATTTTCAAACTGTCAATCTCTGGTTCAGGTCTCATCATGAAGTAACACTGCTTCCTGCAGGCTGCCAGGCACATTCTCCTATGGCATATTCTACCTATGGCTCTAGCTGAACGTAATATTCACACCCTTGCTTCAGTAAGCAGAGGAGCCAAAGAGGATTTGCCTGGGTTTGAATACCAGCTCCAGTACTTATTATATGCAGGATGGTCATATTCCTGATTTTCTCCAGGCAATCCAGGCTTTTTCTATTTGGTTAGCATAATTACTGATAGCTCTGTTTTCACTCTCAAAGGGTTCTAGCCACCCATATTATGTGACTCCCCAGGCAGATCACACCCTCTTTAACCCTTACCTTTTTCATTTGAAAAAGTTTTGAAAAATTTAAACTCCTAGCATATAGCAAGTATTCAAGAAATATTAACTAATGTGATTATATTCTACAATGTTATATCTATGGGCCTTTGGAGGATGATGACTTATCTCTTTGTTTTTCAGTGGCAGTACTGAAGAACGGCTGCTTGATTCCATTCTTTGTAAGATCCCTATCTAACTATCTGCCCACCTCTGGTCTGGGTTGACAAGACATTTGGAGTTTTTCTATTTGATAACTGCCATTCCTGGTAAAGAATAACTTCTCTCCTACCTAGCTGGACATTTGGGCACTGTAGGTATTGTTTTTCTAGACTGGGGCTGACTCTGGTCTTCTTCAATGCATATTAGACAGATTTCTCTGATACCTGTGTTCTGCCTCTACTCGAAAGTCTCGAGATCTTATCCTGGCATGCCCACTTCCCTTCTCAATAATTGTATGGCATAAGGTGAGTGGAGGTGAACATATGGTACAGCCAAACAGCCTATGAGGAGAGGAGTGAAACTGTGGGTTAAAGGTGAAGACCCAGGGGGCCAGCCAACACTGAGGCCCCTTAAAGAAAGTTGAAATCAAATGCTGGTTACAGACACCAGGTACAAAGGGCAAAGGCAGAATCAAGGTTAACCTATAGAATTGGGAGCTTACCATTTGACAGATGCAGGTTCAGAGGAAAAGCAGACAGAGTACAAATGAGCCTGGGTGATTGTTGCAAACAACTCAGAGATGTGCTGTACTTGCCTAACTGACTGATTTGAGTGGTGTGTGGGAGTCTAGTGGACTTAAAAGACAGGGGTGAGAGTGAATGCTCTTCTACTCTCTGAGCTGGTATGCTTTCTGGACATGAATGCCTTCTTGGAACTAGAATGGATTTACTACTGTCTCAATTACTGTGCTCTTGATTGACAATTCTTGACTCCTCTTTGGCCCATTGCTTGTCCTGAAATCTCACTAAACTTTTCCCCAGAACTCAGTCTGCCTTCATTTCCCAACTGTTGTGCCCTTCTGTGGTTTAAGCCTGTCCTGGGAAGTAGAGTAGTCACAAACTGCAGACTGGAGTCCCCCACCCAGGGAAGCTAATAAGAATCCCATGCCCAGCCCCAGAGCAAAATGTAAAGTCCTGCACTGCAATCCAGCTTCTAAGAATGAACTAGAGACATGGTAGTTCTGGATCTAGCCAACACTAAATATTGCTATGTGTATTAACTATATTTTTAAATGTTCTGTATTCTTGATGCTCTGACACGTGGGGTCTTACTGACTTGGGAGGGACTCCTCGCCTACCCCACTACGTTAGCTCTTTCTTAGAGATAGTAAACCTGCAAATATACCTTCGATATATAAAGAAAACATAACCTATCTGCCTCCGTCTGCTCTGGGATACTATCACTGTGCACTAATCACCTCAAGGCCAGGTACTGGACAACTAGGGGCCACCCCTAGAGCCAGAGCCTACCAAAATTAGTCAAACTCTCCAATCTCAAGGCTGCTTACCCTGCCTCACCTGTTTCTTCCCACAAGAAACCCAGTAAAGGTTCCTATCCACAGCTTCTCTTTCTTCTTTCCTTCCTTCCTTCCTTCCTTCCTTCCTTCCTTCCTTCCTTCCTTCCTTTCTTTCTTTCTTTCTTTCTTTCTTTCTTTCTTTCTTTCTTTCTTCTTGCTCATCTCACCTTGGTGCTTCCTCATGTGGCTCTGCATGGTATGCTATGCCTCTTGTCTCTAGGGGACTATGAGTAATATAAAAACTTCTTCCTTTATGACAACCATTTCTGTGTCTGTACCTGATTGAAACAAATCCCGGGTACCATTAAAACACAGCCTTTCCATTCATGCTTTAGTATTATCAGGCATGACTATTTTGGAAAGCCACTTTTCTCTAGATGTGTAGTTAGTTCTCTTCAGCTTGCGTCATATTCTATGGGAGGTAGAAAGGTAAAATGTGATCCTGGAATGTGCTTAAGAGATTGTGTCCAGAAAAAGTGGCATACCCCTGCCACCAGAATGTACTGGCTTGGTCATCGGTGTGTTAGGATAGGGATTGACATGTTGTGACATTTTATTGACAGGTTGGATGAATGGTCCACTTAAAGATTTATTAAGGGGACAATCAAGAGACTAGTAAATTCATTTTAGTTATGAGACATATAATCAAACTTGTCATTTAACTAGGCTTATGATATATAGCAGAATGATGACCTATAGCTACTTTTGATCACCAAACTTTTTTCTGCAATGGGCCAGATAATAAACTTGGCTTTATGTTTATGAACCAGGTCACAGATGTCTATAACAACTACTCACCTCTGCCATTGTGGTGTGAAAGTAGCCATAGATAATACATAACTTATGGGAGAGTGTCAATAAAACTTTATTTGCAAAACAGGTATCAAGTTGGATTGGCTCATGGGTCATAGTTTGCAAAGCCTGGTCTATGGAAACAAAATCTCCATATTTGTATATTGACATCTAAGCAATCATTATATACTAAGTTAGGGTATTCAAAAATAGGTTCTTGGATTGATTGGGTCTTAAAAGAAAAAGCAAATTCTTAAGTAATTAGCCATCTTTATTACTAGAGTAGTTCCCCATTTCTTTTCTTTTTCTCTCTCAATGTATCAGTCATTTGAAAGATTTTATTATCTAACAGAAAACTAATACTTGTTGATTTAGTCAGCAAACACTTATTGACCTACTCTGTGAAAGATACTATGTTAGGTGCTAGAAATAGAAAAGTAAATCAAGAAAAACTGTATGCACAATAAGCTTATAGTTTGTAGATATGTAAATAGAGAAATGTAATTTTTCACAGTGTCTTGTAGTAGAGGTGAATGCTATACCAGCTGAACACATGGCCCTACCAGCTCTATTTTTTAGTATAAAACTCTTTCCTCTTTTCTCCCCTTAGTAGTTTCATGAGTTTATTAGCATGTTCAAAAGTTTATAATACCATAGATTATCCATAATAAACACTTGGGTAATTTGACTGGCTTTGATGATTCAGTTTCTTGGATCCTCTAAATAATTTGGGAAAGACTGTACATTTTTGGTAAAAAGACATACGTTTTTGAGAAAAGGGTAGAAATTGAAATACTCTTTAGGCATGTTTGCTACATCATTCTTTCTATTATTTTGTATTTGGCCCACTGAGAGAGAGAAATAGAGAGCACCTGAGAACCAGCAATATAGTGACCGACAAATTTTATTTGCAAAATAATGCCATTATAAACAAAATTATCGTATGCTTACATCGTTATTGCATAAAACAAAAACCACTTTAGTACCAGCTTATTAGGGAAGATATAAGCTATCTGGTATAATATAATGTCTCTGAAAAAAGAATGCAATCTTTTCTTTTCCTCCTGCAGTGTAAACTGGTAAAAGTTTCATCACAGATGGATTTCAATCTAGTCATACCAGAATTTGGAATCTCTTAGGCTAGATTTCAAACATGGATGCAACCTGCATAATCTCTTAGCAGCAAGCAATGTCTGACAGGTGACTCTGCAACCATTCCTTGCATTAGTTTAGAAGGGGCACCTTTGTATATTCTTGAGTGTCCGTGCCTTGTTGACAATAGACATGGTTGGAAGTGGTTAAATGCAATAGGGAAGATAGTGCTTATCATATACACACGGGAGTCCTTTTAGATGCCCCAGTCATCAGTGTGCAGCTTCCTCTATTTTAATGACAAGATCCAATAAGAATTGCCTAGAACATAAAGTATAATAAAAAAAAGGAAAAAAAAAAAAGAATTGCCGAATTCTTTACCAAATGATAAGAATTGCCAAATGATATCATTGCCAAATGATAAGAATTGCCAAATCTGATATTGTCAATCCCTTAATTTAAATTCCATTGCCTTTGCTGCTATTACAGGGTAGCTTTTGAAACTAGGTCCTCATAATTGAATGTGACCCTTATTTAGGGGTCTATTGCTATGGTGAAAACTTATGCTGCTGCAGACAACATGGTTTCTTCAAAGGAGGTAGATATGAGTCCATCTTCTTGGCTAAGGGTAGTTTTTAGTTTGTATTCTCATACTAAGCCATTATTCTCAAAGTACAGTTCTCCAATGTCAAGGTGGCTGAATAAGAAGGAGCTTTGAGCAGCAGCCACATGTGTCAGAACCAACTTTCCCTTTCACAATTGGCTATGCTGTAGTGTTAAGCCTGGAACCCCTGACAGATCCTCCTCCCATCATGATGCATTCAACTTAGGCACCACTGATCTCTCATTCCAATGTGTCTTGGTCAGAACAATCTCAGTCCATCAGAGGAGGTCTAATAATATCAGACTTCAAAATGGAAGTGGCCAGGTTCTCTAGCTTTTTCCTTCCACTTGGCTTCCGAATCCCTTCATGAAATGTAAGCACATTCTCCCTAGAGAGGGATCTGTACCTCCACTGGCAGCTTTTTCTGAAGACACAAATGGTTCCTTTACATCCTTCGTCACAACAGTGGTCGCCAAATTAACTTACATTTACATAATGATGAGAGGAAATTCATACATGTCATGGAACAATAAGATTTGCTTTGAGATGACTTTTTACCTTTATCTCCTCTGTTTAGAGGAGCCTCAGGCAGTCTTTAAGTGACAACTCTCCCTATAGTCCACTTACAGGTCCCGTGTTAAACTGATTTATTTTTCAACTAAAAGGTAAGCCAGTTATTAAAATTTCTCATTTAATGATACAATTTTTAGTGAGTGAGTATAATCATCATTTCATATGAATATAGCTTAATATTCTTAAATGTGGCTATGGCTGTGTTAAAATTATGACCTACAAGCTGAAACAGTGGTTGATAACTATGTTTGAATATAATTTACTGAAAATGCCTTGAGATCTTCAGTTTGACAGGATAACAGAAATCCAAATGATTATTTTTTTTATTGTTCTAAAAAATGCCTACACATTCTCTTTGTTTTAATTTAATTGACAAGGTAAAGAGCAATGCTTCCGTGGTCAGTGGACACTTCTCTGTGGAATTTGAACAAATATTTAGGTTGTAGCAGTTTTGCTCTTTCCACTGCAAATTCCATTAACTCTCAAGGCAACAGTATTTCTCAATTCCTTTCTATCGTCATAGGACATTACAACAAGAAAGAAAAAGTGGAAAGATGTGATAACAATTGAATATATGGCTCACAAAATTAAACCTGCCTACTTCATAGGATGAGAGAAAGGGAAATAAATAAAATCTCACCGAAAGTTAAAACAGTATTCAGGGAGCAGCTGTTCAGAAGGAAGAGATAAAAGCAAATGGTAGAAAGGCCAAGGGAAGCTGAGACCTGGAGCAGAGGGGCTCTGAAGGCTTTGAGTGATTGGCTCAAAGAGAGTGAAACATTAAAGAACGCTTTGAAAACACCTCAAACACAGAAGAAGAAAGGCTAGTTATGCAGGAATTACCTTATCTTGAGGAAGGATATGTTTTATTTATGTACGTATAAACAGAAATAAAAAGTTATATCACTTTGCTTGTTTCTTTTTCTTGTTAGAAACAGTGCTATTTTGTAAAGATGGTCTCTTGGCTTGACTTGAATAGATCAGATGGTTTGACCCTCATTTAGTTGAAAGAAATTCTTGGAGCATAAAGAAAGAAAGATGATATTCAGGGTGCTTGGGAAAGAATGGCAGCTAACCCATTGTTTTATATACCGTAGGGAAAAATAATACAGGTAAATGAAGGGAATAATATATGTAACCTGAATTTGAGGTAGAAAAACAGGTAAATTGGGAAGAGAAGAGTAATGGGACGCTCCCTCCCTCTTGCAACTTAATTTTTTAAAAAGATCTTTTGCATTCTTCCATTCAGCTCAGTGCTGTGTTTTTAATATATTTCCTGAATGGAATAGCCCTCATTCTTCCTGCTCCAAGGTACATTGCAGGAAGAATTAAGCATTAGGCCTTTAAATACACCTTCCTTGATTACTATTCTTCAAACAAAAGTCTTCAGAAAACTAAGAGAGAGAGTGTGTGTGTGTGTATAAATTTTCTTTACCCTAAAAGCTCCAGCCAATCACTTTTCTTAACTATGGGTCTGTATTTTCCCAAATGGTCAATTGGTACTGGTATGCTTTTTTTTTTTTTTTTTTGTAACCTCAACAGTACTTATAGAAAGCCAACTCATAAATTAATACAGTAATTACTAGACAACCACTACCACTACTACCATGACTATCACTACTTTTAACCACCATCACTGCTGCTGCTTCTTACTATGACGACAACCTTACAACTAAATAACATTTCTTGAGTACTTACTCTGTGTCAAGCATTATATTCAACCCTTTCTATGCAATATGAAATTAGAACCTTACAATAACTCACTAAGATTGATGCCCACATTCACATGGCAAGAAACTCTCCGAGCTGGGACTTAAACTTTGATATGATCATCTATTATATTATGCTACCCTGTAATTTGATGCCTCTTCCAACTTTGGTGTTTGGTCTCTCTGTTGGCACTGTCTGCTTTTGGTTCTCCTACACCATCACTCTTGTACTCTTCCCTTTGCCACAGATTGCCCTCCGTGAGAAGTGCCCTCCACCAAGTGCTGGAGTCTTGGGTGTGGGGGCTTTTATGTAGCTGATGGTATCTGCCTCTGTGGCTGAAAGAAGTGTTTTGGGCCATCTGTGTAAGACTGTCAGTCCCAGTGAAGATCTTGCTGGTCCTCTCTCATTATGGCATGCTGCTAAATCACAGTCGATCTCTTGGGGCTCTGTGACTCTGGTGGGTGCACCAGCTGAGCTGGGCTACATATGTCTCTAAACCCCTTCCACTCTAGTTAGGCCATCAGTTCACAGAAGACCTGACTGCCACCTTCTTTGCCAAAATAAAAGTCTTTTCCTGCTGTAGCTGCTTCCTGATAGAAGATAGCAGTCTCTTCCTATCTTCTTTATGCCATCTCTGCCTCAATAAGGTGCTCTGACCTTCTATCCTATTTTTGGTAAAGTGGTGATTGGAGGATAGAGGAGTAAGAAATGGAGTGTTGCACTTCAGACGTACTTGAAGGAATCGGACAGTGCCACTGCTCCTCTGACACCCTAACCTCACATGGGTGGTTGTCAGTATCAGTGACTAGTGATTTTCTGCCTCCTTCTTCGAAGGTACTGCCCATTCTCTGTAGGTACTATGTATACGGTAATTAATTCTACAGCACCAGCCACTGGTATTCGTTATCATTGAATTCAGCATTGATTCATCACTTGTTGGATAGAGGACAAAGTTATCCATCTGAATCTTCCTATGGAGTTCTGTTCTCCAAGTACTCACACAAGTGAAAACTAATAACATTTTCTCAGGCCATGCGCTTTCCCTCAGGGTAAAGAATGACCCTAAAGTTTTTGGTTTCAAACATGTGAAACCCAAGCTTGTAGCAGTTGCAGGGAGAACTGGATATTTGTGCATCAAATGGGTTCCCTCTTCCTGCTAGGGCCATGCCTAGACTACTTTGTTGGCCTCCCTTGCAGTTGAGTTCCAGTTAATGCAACTGCAGACAGAAGTGATGTGTGTGCCACTTCCAGGTCCACCCGTAAAATCCCCAGTGCTATCTTCCATGTGTTCTCTTCCCTCATCTTCCAGTCAGATGTACATACCAGGGGAAGGTTCTGAGAACAATTAGGATAGCAGTGCCGTTAAATATGATGAGGCTGGGTCTCTAAGTGAACTCCCTCACCTCCATCAATCTGCATTGCACTGCAACAGTAGAAAGAAGCAAATCTTTATTGTGTTAAATTACTAAGAGTGGGATTCTTTGTTACGTTGGCTGGTATTTTTAAAATGTAAACTAGCATGTTATTGTACTAGGTCTTTGTTTCATCCCCACACATTTTAATGCAAGCTTTGGAGTTTACCTGGATGGAAATAATAAAATAAGGGAAGGAAAGAGAAGACATGAAAAGGAGAGAAAAAGAATAAAAGGGAGGAAAAAAATAACAGAATAAAGGAAGGAGTGAAAGGAGGAGGACTGATATTTAGATAAGTCACTTTGATATGAAAAAAGAATTACTATACTTGTTCTGGTCTCAACTGTAGGTACATGTTCCAGATCATGTACATGTTCTGTCTTGTGGTTCACAGATAGAGATATCAACCATGTGACAAACACTTTCTGTTCACTGGAGACCAGCATTGTGGACACCATTCCTAGAATATGCTTTTCTGGCTTTTGAGCCCTTATTCCTTCTGGGCACTTTCACTCCTTTCTTTATTTTTCTGGAAAAATATTTTCTCCCTCTCTTTTTTGTTTTACACTCATTCTATTTTTCCTTCAATGCCCAACTCAAACGCTATCTACTTTATGATGTCTTTCTAGATGATTGCAATACATTTTGATCTTTTTCTTCTTCATAATCTCACAATACATTCTGTCCATCACTATTTTGCCAATTAGTCATATATTGCTTGATACTCTCATTATTTCTATGTTTATAGCTTATGTATCTAGTTTGTCAGCTTCTTAGGGATGGAGAAGGTGCATTGTTTTTATTCATAGAATTCTCTGACATTAGATAGGTGCTGGATACCCAGCAGTTTTCTATTATTATTATTTTAAATGTTTACTTTACGTTCTGGGATACATGTGCAGAATGTGCAGGTTTGTTGCATAGGTATACAGGTGCCATCAAGGTTTGCTGCACCTATCAACCTATCATCTAGGTGTTAAGCCCCAGAGGACACAGTTTCTGTCTATCACAATTACATAAAACTTTAACAAATTTACATGTTGATGACAATTAAGTAGAAGGCAATGCTTTATAATAGAGAAAGAACTCATTAGGAAATTCATGAATCATGGTTCTAAAGACAAGATTTGCTATTTTCAGAAAGATGTAATATTGGGATTACAACTTTATTGTGTTAAAATATTAACGACTCCATAGACCTATGGGCTTTATAGTTCATTCGAGACATTAGTAATGCCAAGGAAGGCAATCAACTTTAGTTCAAATAAGCAAATGATTAGAGACGACAATAGAAATGGAAACAGAACTCTCATCGATCTATTCACTCCTCTGGGTATTGCTCTATTATCTATAACATACATGCATTCTTACGGTGCCATTTATGGACACTGCTTCTATTCAGCACTGAACAACACTGTACTCTAAGATATATCATCGTGGACTGATATAGAGAAGGATTTCTGAAAATCCTACACAATTATAGTAATAGTAACAAATCAAAACTTCCCAGCTCTCTTTTGCACTTTGCTTTATCAGCCCTGCTATGGCAGCTGTTTTAAGTTTGTAGACCAATGGAGTTAGAAGAAAAGCAAGACCACAAAACAGAGGTGCAACTGGAGCTAGAGAGTATCTGGTGAAAAGGAGTGAAAATAGGAGGTTGAAGCTTGGCAGCCTAGCCAAGTAGGTCCATGAGAGTGATAGGATTTCAGAAGCTTCTGACAATTCTAAGACCTCTTTTACTTAAAAGCAGAAAACAATGCCTGACCGAAAGTGCTGTTTCAATTTAAATGTGTGAGTGGGAGGCTCTATGTCCGCATCATATTAATTTGGTAAGTGTGATGTAAAGAAGAACTGAAAGAGCCCTATTTTCTCTTCTTATACCCCTGAGTTCGTTAATCTATTTTTAGCTTTTGTCCTTTCAACTCATCCAGGAGCTGCCCTGAAACTCAGCCTATGGAAATGTGCCGGGCTCTGAACTGAGCTGTAAAGAATGAAGGTGAAGCTTTGAGCTGCTAGATTCATGGCTGGGGTTTTTACACACACATAAAATATGAATCTCAGTTGTATACAAAGCTGAACCCATCGTGCCAAAAGGATCCCAGTCAAGCAGGCCTGTAAAATGAAATCCTCTTGGACTAATTTAAGGAGACCTGAGTGATATAAATTGTGGCCTGCTCAAATGCAGGAAATAAAAAAAAAAATTCCAAGTTGAATACAAGCATCTCTCTTGGTGCCGTTGGCAGCCTTGTTGTGTGAGCAATGGGAACAAAAAACAGACTGAGAAGTTAGCTCCTGATTCGTTTCCCTAATAACTCAGCAGCTCCCTGTTTATACTGGTCTTGTGGGCCTAATGAAACCCTCTTCAGTGAGAATTTAATACAGAGATAAACTTTTCAATAAATAAATGGCTCTGAGTTGGCTGAACTCTGATGCCTTTCAGTCTGATCTAGCCACTCCTCTGGAATTGGTATGCATAGAAAGAAAATGCTCGTAAAAACCATTCCCGATAAGAGAATTAATTCACACAGAACACTGAGCCGGAACCTCTGCCTATCAGACACTAAGATTTCTCTATTTCATTCGATTTTTCACTAACCATCTTATAGGTCTTTTGTTACCTTAGTGGGTACAAACCTCAAGGTCCCTCTGACCTTCTTTAAGCAGCATTTATATGACTGTTAGAGCTATTAAATACAGTAGCATGTAAAAAGGTTTCAATACCTGTTTAGGAGATTTCAGGTACCAGAAGAGGGTGCAGTACAAATAATATGTGAACCTTGAGGATGAGTTTTATTTGAAGCAGCAGCCAAACTCTTACTTGCTATAGGAAATTAACTTGTTAGGATTTGAGGAGGAAGTGCATCATCTTCACTATGCATGAGGGATCAACTGCTGTTTTCTGCAGAATATGCAAAGAATTTCTATGACTGCCATCCAGGCAAGTTTCTAGGGAAAGATACTTCCATGAAATCATCAATTTATTAATTTAGAAAATGGTTTTCCATTTAGAATATTCAGCAAGTATTTTTTGAGTATTAGCTTGTGTTCTGGGTATTGATAATATTCCAGGCCATGATCCTTCATCTCATAAGTCAATCAACATAGAGAGAACATGGCATTGTTATGAATATTTAACCAAAAATCAGGTTTTCGTTTGCTGTGGTACATTAGAGAATAAGTCAAACATGTATTTTTTGGTTTCAAAATATAACAAAAATTTATAACTTTATACAAATTGCTGTGACCTCTTTCTTGAAACATTGGATAAATTACTTACTTTCAACCTCACATGAGTATAAAAAAGTGAAAATGAGTAGTTTGTAATTAATTATATAGGTGATTCATAAGTATTAAAAGTATAAGAGAAAATGGACATTATTTCAGGAAGCCATTTTATGAAACAGTAAGAACTACATTTTATATGAGATAAATATTATTGGAGACAATATATAAACACATGCTTATTTTGTGTCTAACAATACAATTTACCAAAACAAAATGTGAATCTCCAAAGTATAATCACAAGATTAAGTAATAACTTAAAGATAGTTTAATACATCAAATAAGAATTTTCAGAAAATATTTACTACTGAGGTGTGTGCTATGTAAATTTAAAAAGAGCATTCTGAAATGATTATCTAACATAAAGAAGATACTTTTTCAATTTTAGGTTCTTTCTCAAATGTTAAAAGTTCTGATTCTCCTCTAGGGAGAGTTTCTGTTGTTTATAATTTCTATAAGAGAGTATTTTATTTCCTAATAAACAATCAAAACTTTAGTAGTTACTAATATTGTAAGGTCATTCACATAGTGTCTTTTATCAAAAATGGTGGACCTGGATTCTGTTTGAAGTTTAGGTGTGTCAGTCCTGTCAAGTTGCTATGGCTTCAGGGTAAAGTCAGCCTTAGTCTGCAGCAGAATAGGTGCCTGCTTAGTGGTGTGATCAAAGGCATACGGGAGTCTTACAACCCAGAGCTCTCTCCATCAAACAAGTATTACTACAAAGTTTGAATTCCTGGTGTTAATGATTTATTTTTATGCTTCAGCCAGGGATGACAAGATTTTATTCCATTTTCTGTTATTGGTAATGACTGCATCTTTAAGATTGTTTGTCTGAAAGATTGTTAGAAAAGACTAATAATATTGTTTAACAATATCTGTCATGAGTCAGGGCTAGGTTATATTTGGCAACCTTATGGTTTATTAATTTTATCATAAAAAGCATAAATACCCTTTAGAAAGGTACTACACCTATCATTTGGTCCAGGAGATCCTGTTTATTTAGTTAAGTCTATACATACATATATACATATGAATACATAATTTGTATACATACATACATAATTATAAATATTGTGGACTTATAAATATACAACTCATATAGTGCATGAAATTTCTAGATACTCCACATCCTGGCTGGGTATGAACTTGGTAGTGCCATCTTGTAAGATTATAGTCATTCTAGTGGGTAAGTAGTGGAATCCTATTATGTTTTTAAATTTGTGTTTCCCTGATGATTAACTATGGTGAGAACCTTTTCACATACTTCTTTGCCCTTTGATATGCTTCTTTTATGAAGAATCTGTTTAAGTCTGTTGCACCTGACAAAGGCCTAATATTCAGCACCTATGAGGAGTTCAAACAAATTTACAGGAAAAAAAAAAAAAAAAAAAAAAAAACATTAAAAAGTGGGCAAAGGACATGGACAGATACTTTTCAAAAGAAGCTGTGGCCAACAAGCATATGAAGAAAAGCTCAACATTCCTGATCATTAGAGAAATGCAAATCAAAACCACAATGAGATATCAGCTCACAAAATTTAGAATGGCTGTTATTAAAAAGTAAAAAAATAAACAGATGCTGGTGAGATTGCAAAGAAGAACATGTACATAGTGGGAGTGTAAATTAGTTCAGCCATTATGGAAAGTGGTATGATGATTCCTCAAAGAGCTGAAAGCAGAAATATCATTTGACCCAGCAACATCATTATTACATACATACCCAAGGGAATATAAATCATTCTACTGTAAAGAAACATACCTGCGAATGTTCATTGCAGCACTATTCACAGTGGCAAAGACATGGAATCAACCTAATAACCCATCAATGGTAGAATGGATAAAGAAAACGTGGTACTCGTACACCATGGAATACTATACAGCTATAAAAAAGAGTGAGATCATATCCTTTGCAGGAACATGGATGGAGCTGGAGGTCATCATCCTTAAACTAATGCAGGAATAGAATACCAAATACCGCATGTTCTCACTTACAAGTGGGAGAGAAATGATGAAAACACGTAGACACGTAGAGGGGGCTAACACACACTCGTGCCTTTCAGAAGGTGGAGGGTGGGAGGAGAGAGAGAATCAGGAAAAATAACTAATGGGTGGTGATGAAATAATCTGTACAACAAACCCCATGACATGAGTCTACCTGTGTAACAAACCTGCACATGTACCCTGAACCTAAAATAAAAGTTAAAAATATTTTTTCTTTTCTATTTTTTGTTTCTATGATATATAAATAAAATTAATATATGTATATTGACCCTATAGAGAGAGAATGTGCCAAATTGACTTATTAATTATAGATATTTTTCTGTAGATTCTAAGACCATGATAAGCAGAAGCACTGGGCATTCTTCTCTTAAAATGCTTTCAATATTTTATTATCAAGTAGATATTTGCTATCAGCTTTTTGTGCATACACATGATCAGATTATGAAAGTTTCCTGATATTTCAAGATTGCCCCAAAGTTTAAAAAACCTTATGTATGGATATTGTATATTATTAAATGCATATTCTCCAACAGCTAAGAAAATCATGTAATTCTTTATTCTGATGAAATGGTGAATTTTACTGATTTTTTCCAAAATTTAGTCAATTTTATAGTCATAGTATAAACGAAGCTTGGTCAAGATGCATTTTTCTTTTGTATGTTTTGGGATTTATTGTTAATTTTATATAGGATATTTTATGTCTATTTTCATAAGAAATATTGAGCTACCTTATCACTGACATTTTCCTTTCCTATGAGGGTTTTGTCTAGTCTTGGCATCAACAAACCATAGAATAAATTGAGAAGTATTTCATTTTGTTTCTTTTCTTCTGAACCTTTTATCCTTTGGATTTTTAACGATTGTTCTTTTTTTCCTGTTTGATTTATTTATGCTCTTTCTTTCTTTACAGATTTTCATTGAATTTGCTTCTCTATCTCCCACATTTTTGAGATTGATACTCGTATCACGGATTTTTTTTTTCTTACATATGTACTTAAGAACTTAATTCTTTTTTCTAAGCTTAGCTCTAACTTCATCTCATAAAACTTGACTTGCTATGTTTTTATTTTCATTCACTTCAAACGTTTTGTTTTATTCTTTTAAGATTACTATGTTGACCCATAGGTTAAGTAGCACTAAATTACCTAATTTAGAAACGTTTGAAAACTTTCCAGTTATGTTTTGGTTTTTATTTCTAGTTTAATCCCACTGTTAACAGAGAACACACTATGTATGATTCCAGTAGTGAGAAATGTTTTGAGACTTGCTTTACAGCCCAGCATATAATTAATGTTGGTAAATGTTCAGTTTGCACTTGAAAACAATGTGTTTCATGCAGGTGTTAGATACAGGATTCTATTAGTAGCAACTAGGTGAAGTTTATTACTGGTGTTTTCAGATCCTTTAATTGTCTACTGGTTTTCAGGTCTGCATTTTAAATCAGCTACTACAAAGGTGTATTGCAATCTTTAGCTATAATTGTATATTTAGTTTTTCTTATATTTCTGTCTTTTGGGGGCCTTTTTCTATGGTCATTTTCTTCACATAATTTCTCATGGTATATAATATCTCTTTTTTGACTACATTAGATAATTATTTGTCTATTTTGTTAAGATTAAAAAAACTCAGGATTTTGATTTTCAATTAGATCTGTTCTTTCCAATTATCTACCTCATTAATTCTACTTTTACCTTTATCATTTCCTTCTGTGGGGTAACAAAGAGTTACCATATGACCCAGTGATTTCACTCCTAGGTATATGCCCAAGAGAAATGAAAATATATTTACATAGAAACTTATACATGAATGTTCATAGCAGTATGGTTTGCAATACCTCCAAAGTGGAAACAATCTAAAATGTTCATCAACTGATGAATGTACAAACAAAATATGGTATATTCATACAATGGAATATTATTTAACCATAAAAAGGAATAAAAATATGATACATGCTAATACATGAATGAACCTTAAAAACATTATGCCAAGTGAAAGAAGCAAATCACAAAAGGCCACATATTGTATAATTCTATTTATGTAAGATGTCACAAATAGGCAAACCTATAGGAAAGGAAGCTGAATTGATTATTGTCAGAGGCTTTGTGGGAAAAAGAATGGGAATAAATATTAATAATAGCTTTTTATGCTCTATGTTTACTATAATACCTGTATTATCTGCATGTTTCTTTTTAATAACTTCATTGACATATAATTCACTGTATAAAATTCACCTTTTAAAGTCCAAAATTCAGTGATCTTTTAATATATTAAAAAAATTGTGCAACCATCATCGCAATCTAAATCCAGTACATTTTTATCACCCAGAAAGGAATCCCAAGCCTCCCCAAGAAGTCAGCTTCAATTTTTTTTGCATGTGAATGTCCAATTCGAATTGTTCCAGTACTATTTGTTGAAAAGAGTATCTTTTATCAATTTTATTGCTCCTTTGTCAAACATCAGTTGACTATATTTATGTGGGTTTATTTCTTGGCTCTCTGTTCTGTTCCCTGTATCTATTTGTCTGTTCTTTTACCAGTACTACACTGTCTTAATTACTATGACTGTATAGTAAATCTTGAAGTCAGCTAGTGTCAGTCTTTCAACTTTGTTCTCCTTCAATGCTATGTTAGTTATTCTGGGTCTTTTGCCTCTTCATATAAACTTTAGAATCAGTTTTGCAATGTTCACAAAATAATTTGCTGGGATTTTGATTCGTATTGCATTGAATCTACATATTATGTTGGAAATAACTGTCATATTGACAATATGGAATATTATTTTCCATGAACATTGAATGTCTCAATTTATCTAGTTATTCTTTGATTTCTTTCATCCAAGTTCCATAGTTTTCTTTTTATAGATCTTATACATATTTTATTAGATTTATACATAAGTATTTCATTTTTGGGGTTCTTAATGTAAATTGTGTTTTTAATTTCAAGTGCTTCTTGTGCATTGCTGGTATGTAGGAAAATGACTGATTTTTATATATTAACCTTTTACCCTAAAACCCTGCTATAGTCATTTATTAATTACAGAATATTTTTGTTCTTTTTAATATTATTCTATATAGATGATCCTGTCATCTGTGAACAAAGACAGTTTTATTTCTTCTTCACAACCTGTAAATATTTTATTTCTTTTTCTGGTCTTATTGCAATAGTTAGGACTCCAGTACAATGTTGAAAAGCAATGGTGAAGGGAGACATCCTTGCCTTATTCCTTACCTTAAGGGGAAAACTTTGGGTTTTTCACTATTAAGTGTATGTTAGCTGTAGGATTTTTTTTTTTTTTTTTTTTTTTTGTAGATACTGTCATCAAGTCAAGGAAATTCTCCCTCTTTTTATAGTTTACTGATAATTTTTTATTGTGAATGGGTTTTGGATTTTATCAAATGTTTTTTCTGCCTTTATTGATGTGATCATGTGACTTTTCTTTAGTATGTTAATGTGATGAATTAATGTGATGAATTAAATTAATTGATTTTCTAATGCTGAGACAACCTTGCATACCTGGGGTAAATCTCATTTGGCTGTGGTGTATAATTCATTTTATACATTGTTGAATTTAATTTGCTAATACATTGTTGAAGATTTTTGCATCTATATTCATGAGAGATGCTGGGCTGTAGTTTTCTTTGCTTGTAATGTCTTTAGTTTTGGTATTAGGGTAATGCTAGCCTCGTAGAATGAATTAGGAAGTATTCCCTCTGTTTCTTTTAAAAGAGATTGTAGGCCAGGCACGGTGGCTCATGCCTGTAATCCCAGCACTTTGGGAGGCCGAGGTGGGCAGATCACGAAATCAGGAGATCGAGATCATGCTGGCTAACACGATGAAATCCCGTCCCTACTAAAAATACAAAAAATTAGCCAGGCATGGTGGTGGGTGCCTGTAGTCCCAGCTACTTGGGAGGCTGAGGCAGGAGAATGGC
>NC_045434.1:21204549-21217415 GCF_002776525.5 Piliocolobus tephrosceles | reverse complement strand
TTTCCTAATACATGCATTCAATTCTTTAAATTTTCCTCTGATCATTGCTTTGACTACATCCCACTCATTTTCATAAATTACATTTTTATTTTCACTTAATTCAAAATATTTTAAATTTCTCTTAAGACTTCTTTGACCAATGTATTACTTAAAAGTGTGTTGCTTAATCTCCACATATTTTAGAAATTTTCACCTATATTTCTGTTATTAGTTTTTAGTTTAATTCCATTGTGGTCTGAGAACAGATATTGTATGATTTCTATTCATTCAAATTTTTTAAAGTGTGTTTTATGAGCCAGAATGTGGTCTCTCTTAGTGAATGTTTGTTATGAGTTTGAGAAGAATGTATATTCTGTGGTTGTTGGATGGAGTAGACTATAGGTGTCCATTATACCTAATTGATTGATGGTGTTGTTGAGTTCAACTATATACTTACTGATTTTCTGTCTGCTGTGTTTTTCTATTTCCGATAGAATAGCAGTGAAGTCTCCAATTATAATAGTGGTTCATCTATTTCTACTTGCAGTTCTATCAGTTTTTGCCTCATGTATTTTGATGCCTATTAGGTGCATACATTTTAAGGATTGTTATGTCTTCTTGGAGAATTCACCACTTTATCATTTTGTGATGCCCTTCTTGATTTCTGGTAACTTTCCTTGATCTGAAGCTTGTTCTGTCTGAAATTAATATAGGTACTACTACTTTCTTTTGATTAGTGTTAATATGGTATATTTTCCCCACCAATTCACTTTTAATCTCTATATATTTATATTTAAAGTGGGTTTCTTATAGAGAACATACAGTTGAGTTTTGTTTCTTGATCCAGTCTCACAATCTCTGTCTTTTAATAGGTGCATTTAGATTCTTGGTATTCAAAGTGATTATTGATGTAGTTTGATTAATATCTATAATACTTGCTACCTTTTTTCTATTTGTTGCCCCCTTTCTTTGTTCTTATTTTTGTCTTCCATTCTTTTTCTGCCATTTGTAGTTTTAATTGAACATTTCATAATTTTATTTTCTCTCCTTTCTTAGCTGTTTTACCTTTTTTAGTTGCCGTAGATTTTATAATATACATTCACAACTATTCCAAGCCTACATTCAAATAACATTATACTACTCTACAGGTAGTGTGAGTAGCTTATAATAAGAAAATAATCTTAGCTCTTACTCCTGTTCTTTTATCTTTGCTGCCATTTATTTCGCTTACATAGAAGCATAGATATGCATATATATATAATATACATAAGCATATATAGTCAAATACATTGTTGCTATTATTATATCAAACAAACTATGTGTCGGGACAATTCAAAATAAGATAAAGGTTTTAATTTTATGTTTATTCTTTCTTTGATGCGCTTCCTTTTTTATGCAGATCTGAGATTCTAATCTATGTTATTTTTCTTCTCTCTATAAAGAACTTCTTTGAACATTTAGTGCAAGGCAGATCTACTGGCAACAAATTTTTGTTTGTCTGAGAAAGTGATTTTCCTTCACTTTTGAAGGATAATTTCACAGGGTACCAAATCCCAGAGGATTTTTTTCCCCCTCAACACTTTAAATATTTTCTTCAACTCTCTTCTTCCTTGTATGGTTTCTGAGAAGTTACATGCAATTCTTATCTTTCCTCCTCTATAGATTTTTCTCACTTCTGGCTTCATTCAGGATATTTTCTTTGATTTTCTGTCATTTGAAAATGATATGCTTAAGTGTAGTTTTTAGCATTATCGTATTTGATATTCTCCGAGTTTCTGGATTTGTGGTTTGCTGTCTGACTCCAATTTGGGGAAACTCTGTCACCTTTTTTTGCCCCCAAGAAAGGGACAAAAAAAGAGGGAAGGCATGGGACAAATATTTCCCCTTTCTCAGAAGGGGAAAAAAAGAGAGGGAAGGCACGGGACAAATATTTGAAAAAATACATATATGCTGCACCTTTTGTAATTGTCCCACAGTTCTCAGATACTATGTTCTGTTTTTTTTTTTTCCATCTTTTTCTATTTCTTTTTGAGGTTTGTTGGTTTTTATGCAAATATCTTTAAACTCAGAGATTCTTTTCTTAGCTGTGTCCAGTCTGCCAACACACTCATGAAAGGCATTCCTTTTTTCTTTTACAGTTTCTTTTCTTCTTTTTTTTTTTTATCTCTAGCTTTTCTTTTTGACTTCTTATTAAAATTTCCCATTTCTTAGATTGTCCATGTGTTCTTGCATGCTGTTTACTTTTTCCGTTAGCGCCCTTACCATTTTAATCATAGCTGTTTTAAATTTTCAGTCTCGTAATTCCAGTATCTCTGCCATATCTGAGTCTGGTCCTTATACTTGCTTTGTCTCTTGAAAGTGTGTATGTGTTTGTTTGGGTTTTATTTATTTATTCATTTGTTTGCCTTTTAATGTGTCTTATAATTTTTTCTTGATGACTGGACCTGATGTACTGGGTAAAAGAAACTGCTGTAAATAGGCCATTGGTAATGTGATGGTAAGGTCTGGAGGATGGAGAAACATTTTAGGAGGAAGGAGAAACCTATGATTAGGTCTCAGTGTCTTAGTGAGCCTGTATCTTTGACTGTGGACATCATATGTACTTCCTAGTCCTGCCCTGCCCACCTTCAGTGGAACAAGATAACTAGAGTGGGCAGGTGTGTTGGTTATTTTTCTTCTTTAATGTGGAAGATTAGAGGAGGCTGTAGTTAGGTATTTGCCTTCTTTCTTAGCATACTTTCTGCTGCTATCACAAATGCCTGAGACTGGATAAATTTATAATGAACAGAAGTTTAATTGTTTCATAGTTCTACAGGCTGGGAGGTCCAAGAGAATGGCACTGGCATTAGGCAAGGGCTTCTGTGCTGCATTATCCTCTGGTGGAAGGCAAAAGGACAAGCAACTGTGCGTCGTAGAGAGAATTGAGCCAAACTCATTTTTAAAATCAGGAACCCACTTCCATAATAACTAACCCCCTTCTGCAATAATAGGGGTACCCCCATGACCTAAACCCCTCTTAAAGATGCCACCTCTCAACACTGTTAGGATGGCAGTTAAACATCAACATGAGTTTTAGAGAAGACATTTAAACTATAGCATCTTTATGTAGAGGAATAGAGCTGGCTACAAGCGAGTATTTTTCTTTCCCCAGGTCAGTTTGGCTCTGATAGTAACCTGGTAGGTTAGGCTCTGGTTAGTTTCTCCTGAGGGCAGATCCTTTTTAGATGAACAGAATGCTCTGGCATATTTGAAAATGGTTCCCACCCCCAACTTCTCTCCCTATTAAAAACATGAGAAGATTTTTCTCCAGTATTCACTGGGAGAAGTGCATTGAGTTCCTAGATGCAAAACTCACAGAAATGTGGACTATGACTGGGTTTTTTTTTTTTTTGTCCACACTAAGTTTCTAGCAATTTGTCAGTTGCCATTCAGATTTCCACACCTTGACTCTGGTTCCTGCAAAGATTTGTGCTGCATTTGCTTGTCAGTCTTTCCAATTTAGGGTAAAGTGGTTTGCCTTGTGGCCCTACCTCTCAAATGGATCTAAGAAGAATTGCTAATTTTTCAGTTTGTTCAGCTTTTTACTTGCTGTTAAAGTGGAAGCTGGTGACATCCAGCTTCTTATGTGCCAGACTGGAAACCAGAATAATGTTTTCAAAATCGATTTTGCCAATCTTTGGCTTTTGTTTGGAGTTCTTGGTCTATCTAAATTTAGTATAGTTACTGCTAAGGTAGAATTCATGTCTGCTGTTTTGGAAATTGTTTTTTGTGTACCTTTTGTGCTTTTCGTCTCTGCATTCATTGATTACTGCTTTCATTGATATTAAATCGATATTTTCTAGTATACTATTTCTATCCCTTTTTTGTTTGTTTTACTATGCTTTTAAAGTTATTTTCTTAGAATTCTCCTGAGTAGTGCAATTAAAATACTAATTTAAAGCAATATAGTTGAGATTAATACCAACTTGATTTTAATAACATACATAACTTTAGTCCATTATAGCTTCATTTCCTTTCCCTTCATTTGTAGTATCATTGTTGTACCAATTCCATCTTTTAAAAAATCTCATTTTAGATTCAGGTTGTACGTGTGCAGATTTGTTACTTGAATATATTGCATAATGCTGAGGTTTGAGCTTCAACTGAACTCGTAACCAAAATAATGAACATAGCACCTTGTAGGTACTTTTTCATCCCTTGCCTCCCTCCCTTCCTTCATTTGGAGTCCCCAGTGTTTATTGTTCCCATCTTTATGTTCATGTGTATCCAATGATTAGCTCCCACTTGTAAGTGAGAACATGTGGTATATGGTTTTCTGCTTCTGCACTAATTCACTTAGAATAATGGCCTCTAGCTGCATCTATGTTGCTGCAAAAGACATGATTTTGTTCTTTTTTATGGTTGCATAGTATTCTGTGGTGTATATGTACCACATTTTCTTTAAGCAATCACTGTTGGTGCACCTAGGTTGATTTCATGACTTTGCTATTGGAAATAGTGCTGTGATAACCACGTGGGTGCATGTGTCTTTTTGGAAGAATAATTTCTTTCCCTTTGGGTATATACCCAGTAATGGTATTGCTAGGTCAAATGGCAACTCTATTTTTAGTTCTTTGAGAAATCTCCAAACTGCCTTCCACAGGGGCTGAGTGAATTTACAGTCCTACCAACATTGCCTTTTCTCTGAAATCTCATCAATATCTGATATTGTTTGATTTTTTAATAATAGCCATTCAGACTTACGTGGGATGGTATCTCCTGGTGGTTTTGATTTGCATTTCTCTGGTGATTAGTGATGATGACCATTTTTTCATGTTTGTTGGCCACTTGTATGTCTTTTATTTTGAGAAGTTTCTGTTCATGTACTTGGCCCACTTTTTATTGGGGTTGCTGGTTGATTTAAGTTCTTGTAGAATCTGGGTATTAGGCCTTTGTCAGATCCATAGTTTACAAATATTTTCTCCCTTTCTGTAGGTTGTTTACTCTGTTGAACAGTTTCTTTTGCTGTGCAGAAGATCTATGGCTTAATTAGATCCCATTTGTCGGTTTTTGTTGTTACATTTGCTATGAGGAATTAGTCATAAATTCTTTGCCTAGGCCAATGTCCAGAAGAGTATTTCCTGGTTTCTTGTAAGATTTTTAGAATTTGAGGTCTTATATTTGAGTTTTTAATCCATCTTGAGTTAGTTTTTGTATAGGTTTAAAGGTAGGGGTTCAGTTTCATTCGTCTGCACATGGTTAGTCAGTTTCTCTAGCAACATTTAGTGAATGGGGTTGCTTTTCCCCATTGTTTATTTTTGTCAACTTTGGCAAAGATAAGGTGTTTGTAGATGTGTGGCTTATTTTCTGAATTCCCTATTCTGTTCCATTGGTCTCTGCATTTATTTTTTGCACAAGTACCATGCTGTTTTGGTAACTGCAGCTTTGTAGTATAGTTTGAAGTTGAGTAATGTGATGCTTCCATATTTGTTCTTTTGCTTAGGATAGCTTTGGCTATTCGAGCTCTTTTTTGGTTCCATATGAATTTTAGAATTTTTTTTTTCTAATTTTGTGAAGAATGATGTTGGTAATTTGATAAGGATTGCATTGAATCTGTAGATTCCTTTGAGCAGTATGGAAATTCTAACAATATTGATTCTTCCAATCCATGAGCATGAAATGTTTTTCCATTTGTCTGTGTTATCGATGATTTGTTTAAGCAGTGTTTTTTAGTTCTCCTTGTAGACATCTTTCACCTCTTTGGTTGTATATATTCTGGGGTAATTTTCATGTATGTGTGTGGCTATTGTAAATGGGATTGTGCTGTTGACTTGGTTCTCAGCTTAAGTGTTATTGGTATACATAAATGCTACTGATATTTATGCATTGATTTTGTATCCTGAAACTTTCCTGAGGTGAATTATTGTATCAGGCTAGGAGTCTTTTGGTAGTCTTTAGGATTTTCTAAGTATAGAAGCATATCATCAGCTAAGAGAGATACAAATTACATCTTTAATAGCACACTGACACAGTTTTATAATCATTGCTTTATTCAGTTGTCTTTTAATCTGACAAGAGAATAAAAGAGTTACAAACAAAAATACATTCATACTTTTTTTTTTTTTTCATTTTGCTACTTAGTTACATTTAGTGGTGCTTTTTATTTCTTTGGGTGGATCTGAGTTACTGTCTACTGTCCTTTTATTCTGCCTGAAGAACTCCCTTCAGCATTTTTTTGGTACATAAAATCTGCTGGTGATAAATTACACATTTTGTTCATCTGGAAATTTTCAAAATTTTCTTCTTTGGTCTTCAATGTTTCCAATGAGAAGTCTGATGTTAATCTTATTGATGAGCTCTTCTATATAATGAGTCACTTAGACTGTGTTTGATTATATTAGTTGTTTGTCTTATATTAAATCACCCTTGCATTCCTGAGATAAATTCTACTTAGTCAATGTGTATAAATCTTTTAATGTGCTGTTGGATTCATTTTGGCCATATTCTATCAAGAATCTATGCATCTGTGTTCATAAAATTTTAGTCTGTAGTTTTTTCTTGAGTTGTCTTTGGATTTGGTATCATGGTAATGCTGCCCTCATAAAATATTTTAGAAAGTTTTCTCTACTCTTCTCTTATTTTTTGTAGAAGAGTTTAAGTAGAATTAGTGTTAATTCTTTCTTAAATGTTTGGTAGAATTCATCAGTGAAGAGCATCTATTCCTGGGCTTTTCTTTGTTGGAAGGCCTTTGGTTACTGATTCAATATATTTAGTTGTTATAGGTCTGTTGAGATTTTCTATTTCTCCTTGAGTCAGTTTTTGTGATTTGTGTGTTTCTAGGAATGTGTACATTTAATTTAGATTATTACTTTTTGCTGTACAATTGTTCACAGTATTCTCTTGTAGCTCAATTATGGTAAGTTAGTAATAATGTTACTTTATTTCTAATTTTTGCACCATCTCTCTCTCTCTTTAAATTTTTTTTTTGTTTTAGTCTAGCTAAAGGTTTGTCAGTTTTGGTGATTTATTTTTTAAAGAACTAAATTTGGTTTTGTAAATTCTCTCTATTTTTTTTTTACTTTCTATTTTTTAAAAAATTTCTTACTGCTGCCTTTGGGTTTAGTATATTTTTCTTCTTGTAGTTGTTTATGGTGTGATTTTTGGTTGTTGATTTGATATCTTCCATCTCTTTTAATGTAGGCATTTATAACTACAAATTTCCATCTAAACACTATTTTCACTCCATCCCAAAAGTGTTGGTATGTTGTGTTTCTGTTTTCATGCATCTCTAAGTATTTTCTAATTTTTATAGTGACTTCTTTTTTGGCACCCATCCAATCAGGGAATAACATTATTTGAAGACTGGTATGTTTTTTATACTATATTCTATTTTTAGTTTACACTTTCTCATATGGCAAGGGTCAACAAGCTGCAGTCCCACAGTTTTTACAAAGAAAATACTATTGAAACACAGCAATGCTCATTTGTATATGCATTTTCAATGGCTGTTTTCAAGCAATAGCAGTATAGTTAAATAGTTGTGACTCAGACTCTATGGCCTCTAAGCCTAAAATATTTATTATCTGTCTTATTAAGAAAAAGTTTGCCAACTCTTTGTTCAGACTGTTTACAATTAATGTAATTAATTATAATTTAGCTTATTTTAATGTTGACACATTTAACTAGATCATTTTGGTATTTGTTTTCTATTTGTCCTGTCTCTTCTTATTGATAATACATAAGCTTTGCTATGGTAGTTATCTATTTGTCCCCTCTCATTCTTTGTGTTATTTTATATGTTTTACTTTTACATGTTACAAACCCGTTAATACATTATTTTACATATCACTAATCCCTTAAGAACACTGAAAAATAACCTCCCCCCAAAAACCAATCTTTGTATATGTAACACATATTTGCTATTTCCAGAACTTTTCTTTCTCTCTCTATCCTTTCTTTTTATTTTCTTTTCCCTTCTCTTCCTCCTTCCTCTCCTTCCTTCCTCCTCTTTCTTTCTTTCTTTCTTTCTTTCTTTCTTTCTTTCTTTCTTTCTTTCTTTCTTTCTTTCTTTTTCTTTCTTTCTTTCTTTTCTTTCCTTCCTTCCTTCCTTCCTTCCTTCCTTCCTTCCTTCCTTCCTTCCCTCCCTCCCTCCCTCCCTCCCTCCCTCGCTTTCTTTTCTTTTCTTTTTTCTTTTCTTTTCTTTCTTTCTCCCTCTCTCTCTCTCTCTCCCCCCCTTCCTTTCCTTTCCTCTCCTTCTTTCTTCCTTCCTTCCTCCCTCCCTCCCTCTCTCCCTCTCTCCCTCTCTTTCTTTTCTTTCTTTTCTTTTTTCTTTTCCTTTTCTTTCTTTCTTTCTGTCTCCTCTTTGCTGTCATACTAAATACAATTTCTATTACAATGCACACA
Source organism: Piliocolobus tephrosceles (assembly GCF_002776525.5). NCBI lineage: Eukaryota > Metazoa > Chordata > Mammalia > Primates > Cercopithecidae > Piliocolobus > Piliocolobus tephrosceles. The sequence goes on along the minus strand of NC_045434.1, from coordinate 21,209,054 downwards.
TTTACACACATGTAACTGAAAATAGAGTGCCATAAAACAAAATTTGTCCTTATTACTTGAGACACATTCTGATATTTGTTATTGCGCTCAGTTTCACTTTTAACAAAACTCATAGTGATCAACTAATTTGATTTCATGAACTGTTGATGAGTTTTAGCTTATAGTTTAAACAATGCTGACTTTTATAGTTTACTTATTTCCATCTCCCAGCTTTATTGAGATATAATTGACAAAATTGTATAAATTTAAGGCATAAAATATGATAATTTGATATACATATATATAGTGAGAAGATTCAAGTTAGTTAACACATCTATCACTTCATATAGTATTTGTGTGTGTGTGTGTGTGTGTGTGTATGTAGGAGAGCATTTAAGATCTACTCTACTAGTAAATTTCAAGTATATGATACAGTAGTATTAATAAGAGTCACTATTCTGTACATTAGCATCCCAGAACTCATTCATATTAACGGAAAATTTATACATTGTGACCAACATCTCTCTATTCTCACACCCAGCCTCTCACAATCACCATTTCACTCTGTGTTTCTATAAGTTCGTCCTTTTTAGATTCCATATATAAGGGAGATCAGATAGTATTTGTCTTTTTGTCTGATTTATTTCACTTAGTATAATGCTCTCGAGATTCAAATATGTTGTTGCAAATGGCAAGAGTTCCTTGTTTTTATGGATAAATAATATTCTATTGTGTATATATACCACATTTTTAAATCCATTCATCCATCAGTGGACACTTTGGTTGTTTCCATGTCTTGGCTATTGTGAATAATGCTCTAATGAACATGAGAGGACCGATATCTCTCTAGGATCTTGATTGTGCTTCCTTTAGATATATAACCAGATGTGAGATTGCTTGATCATTTGGTGGCTTGTTTGTTTGTTTTTTGAGAAAGCGCCATACTCTTTTCCATGATGATTGCATCAATTTACATTCCTGCCAAGAGTGCATGAAAGTCCCCTTTTCTCCACAACCTCACCAACACTTCTCTTGTCTTTTAAATAAGTCATCCTATTAGGTATCAAGTAGTATCTCATTGTGGTTTTAATTTGTATTTCTCTGATAATTAGTGATGTTGAACACCTTTTAATTTACCTGTTTTCCATTTGTATGTCTTCCAGGGAAAATTGTCTATTCAGATCGTTTTTTAAACAAATTATTCATTTGTTTGCTAATGAGTTGTAGGAGTTCCTTTATATTTTGAGCAATAACCCTTTATTAGATGCATGGTTTGAGAATATTTTCTCCCATTCTGTAGGCTGACTTTTCATTTTGTTGATTATTTCCTTTCTTGTGCAGAATCTTTTTAGTTTGATGTAGTCTCAGTTTATTTTTTGTTGGTGGTACTTTGATGTTATACCCCAAAATATCACAGCTAAGACAAATGTTAATGAGTTTCTCTTCTATGATTTTTTTTCCTAGGAGTTTTATGGTTTTAGGTCTTACATTCTTGGTCCTTAAACCATTTCAAATTATTTTTTTGAGTAGTATAAGGAATCCAGTTTTATTCTTTTGCAAGTGGTTATTCAGTTTTCCCAAAACCATTACTGAAGAGACTATCCTTCCCCATTGTGTATTCTTGGCACCATGTTCAAATATTAGTTAATTTTGTTTGTGTGAATTTATTTCTGGACTCTCTATTCTGCTCCATTGGTCAATGTATCAGTTTTTAGGCTGGCACTATGCTGTTTTGATTACTACTGTAGCTTTGTAATATAATTAATTTTTTTTTATTTCTATATGTTTTTGGGGAACAGGTGGTATTTGGTTACAGGAGTAAGTTCTTTAGTGGTGAGTTGTGAGATTTTGGTGCACGTATCACTTGAGCACTTGAGCAGTATACACCGAACCCAAATTGTAGTCTTTGTAATATCATTTTAAATTAAGTAATGTGATGCCTACAGCTTTTTTTTTTTTTTTTTTTTTTTTTTTTTTTTTTTTTTTTTTTTTTTTACACTCAAGATTACTTGGGCTGTTTTGGAGTCCTTTGTGGTTTTACATGAATTTTAGAATTTTTTTTCTCTATTTGTGAAAAATGCCATTGAAATTTTGATGAATCTATAGACTACTTTGGGTAGTATGAATACTTAAACAATATTAATTCTGACTCATTATCACAGATACCTTTCCATTTATTTGTGTCTTAATTTCTTTCACCTGTGTTTTATAGTTTTTAATGTAAATTTTTTTACCTCCTTGGTTAAATTTATTCCTAAGTATTTGTTTTTGATGCAATTATAAATGGGATTGTTTTCTTTATTCTTCACACAGTGCAAAGTCCATTTAAAAACATTTGCTAATAGTCACCCATGAAGTTTTGGAAAATAAACAAGGTAGGTGTTATGGTACTTTTATATGTCAACTTGACTGGGCCATGGAACCTCCAGATAGATTTTTAAACATCAATAGAGATTTTGGTACCTTGAATTGTTCTAAAGAAACAATTTTAATAATGTATAATGATCAGATAAGGGTGATTAGCACATCCATCCTCTCAACCATCTATCATTTATTTGTGTTGGTAACATTCTATACCAGATAAATAGAATTTTAAGAATGAGTTTACTAAATTGGTTCTAACATTTTTGAAATTGGCTCTATAACCTGAATGACTCAATTTCCAGGAGAGGACTGATAGCCCATGGTGTGATTTGACAATAGAGATATGAAAAGGACCTGCATTCAGTATTCCTAATCAATCATTGATAAGAAGCAAGAAACTGGGTGATTGCATTTACAATCTAATATTTCCCTTTGATTCATGAGGGATACATTCCAAGACCCCCCAGTGCATAACTGAATTTCAGCATAGAACTGAATCCAATTGCCTTCAGTCAGAATGTGTTTCTGATCATGTCTCTTGCCCCAAAATTTAATGTGATTTCCATCCTAAGCCCTATCATGCACTGTGGCTATAACTTTGCAATTTGAGGTATAACAGCAAAACTAGCACAAATTTCCTTTTTCTAATTCACAGTTTCATGGATAGAAGATTCACTCTTAGCATAGATCTTAGCATTCTCAGCATATATTGTTTTCCTTTCTTTACCAATTCAAGAAGTTTTACATTTTCACTTGAAGGTAGCACTTTGCAGCTTCTATTTGACATATCCAGATTGCCAGCATCATTACTCTTGTGCTTTGGAGTAATTATTAAGTAAAATAAGAATTACTTGGACTCAATTACTATGATACCATGACAGCCAATCTAATAACAGAAATGGCTACTAAGTGACTAGTGGAAGAGTGGTATATACAGTATAGATACTGTGGACCAAGGAGTGGTTTCTCTCCTGGGTGGGACAGAGTAGGAAGGCATGATATTTCATGATGGTACGCAGAATGGTATGCAACCTACAAATTGTTTATTTCTAAATTTTTCAGTTTAACATTTTTGGGCCACAGTTGACCCTGGGTAACTGAAACTGTGGAAAATGAAATCACAGAAAAGTGGGGACTACTGTAATTTCAAACACTTTTGAAAAATCTAATGAATACAATCAGGTTATCTGATTGCTCCTAATTCCACTGGAAAAACTGGTGAAAGAAAAGAATAAACTCAGGGATTTGAATTCCCAGCTGAAGTACCACATGAGTGACCAGAACACTTCTAGGTCTGCCCTGAAAGAGATTCTCATCTCTTATAGCTACAAAGCTGAAATTGCTGAAAATCAAACACAGAATATTATCCTGTGACTGGATGAATTACAATATCAAGGTGAACTCCCAGCCTTTCAAGGTGCCTGCTGCTAAAGTGATTGCATTGATTAGGAAAGAGTGGGATCCTGTAAGTTGGAATGGAGATGTATAGGAAGACCCTCATGAAGCTGAAATGTTGAGCCATTAAATTCTGATGAGTCTTTGACAATAGAAGAGGTTTCCCCACCTGCTGGGAATCAACCTTCCTAATTCCAGTGTTAGCAGCCCTTACAACCACAGGGGTAGTGGCCTTTCTCTCCCTGTCTGAGGAGATTAACTCTGCATTGCCTGAGGAAACTGTAATGTCCTCCCCTGAGGCAGTTGCCATGCAGGACAATCCTAATTATCCTCAGAAGTCACTCCCACAATACCACTTTAGTCCTATACCTATAATTAGATTTACATTTAAGCAGGATCCTGAAGGTGAGGTATAAAGTATGACTAATGTGGAAATGTTCTATCCTTCAAAAGAACTAGTTGAGTTTTCTAATTTATACAGACAGAAATCCAGGGAACTTTTGTGGGATTGAAGTCTAAGGGTATTGAGCAATAGTGAAGGAAACATAAAGTTGAAACAGGTCAAAGTTATTGATATAGGCTCACTAAGAAGAGATTCTGCTTGCTTGCTTTTCCTTCCTTCCTTCCTTCCTTCCTTCCTTCCTTCCTTCCTTCCTTCCTTCCTTCCCTCCCTCCCTCCCTCCTTTCTCTCTCTCTCTCTTTCTTTCTTTCTTTCTTTCTTTCTTTCTTTCCTTCCTTCCTTCCTTCCTTGCTTCCTTCCTTCCTTC
>NC_045434.1:21142542-21204449 GCF_002776525.5 Piliocolobus tephrosceles | reverse complement strand
TTTTTTTTTTTTCCTTGAGATGGAGTCTCACTCTGTTGCCCAGGCTGGAGTGCAGTGGCACGATCTCAGCTCACTGCAAGCTCTCCCTTCCGGGTTCACGCCATTCTCCTGCCTCAGCCTCCCAAGTAGCTGGGTCTACAGGCACCCACCATCATGCCTGGCTAATTTTTTTGTATTTTTGTAGAGACAAGTTTCACCGTGTTAGCCAGGATGGTCTTGATCTCCTGACCTCATGATCCACCTGCCTTGGCCTCCCAAAGTGCTGGGATTACAGACGTGAGCCACTGTGCCCAGCCTCTCTTTTCTTTTCTTGTCTTGTCTTTTCTTTCTTTTCTTATCTTGTCTTTTCTGTTCTTTTCTTTCTTTCTTTCTTTCTTTCTTTCTTTCTTTCTTTCTTTCTTTCCTTCTCTCCTTCCTTCTTTCCTTTTTCCTTCCTTCTCTCTTTTCCTTCTCTTTCTTTTTTTTCCTCACTTTTAAAATCCAAGTTCCCATCTGATGTGTTTTTCTTCACTCTAAAGAACTTATTTTAGCATAGGTCTTGGAAGCATATGTTAGCTAGTTATTTTAATATGTTATCTGATTTGTTTTTTCTAAGACCAGCCCAGCGGGCGCAAAAGAACCAGCGGGTAGGCAAGTGTAACAGCAAAACTGCACGTTTATTTTGTTAACCTAAGGTGTGCGGGAGAAGTCTGTCGGCCTCCGGGGAAGGAGGCCGGCAGAGTCCCCCCGTGGGGCTCTGGGACGGACTTCCCACAGTCCCGACATCCCGACAGGAGTGGGGCTGCAAGAAGGCCGCGTGGCTCAATGGCGGAGAGCGGCTTTTCTAGGAGTGGGAGGGCAATAGGTGGGGCATGGGCATGTCAGGGGCGTTCGGCAGGTGCGACCAGGTAAATCTTGGTCTCTTCAGATTGACGTCACCTGGCGCGTGCCCAGTTGGTTTGCACCCTCCCTGGGCGCCGGCTGCATTTTCACGCGCGCGGGAAGAGTTGGTGGTGAAGAAGAACCCAGAAGTGCACCATCTTGCCTCCGTTCCTCCAAACATTATCTTATATCTTGAATCAGATATGTTTCTGGAAGTAGATAATAGGCCAAGGAATAAGGCATTGAATTGAGAAGGTATATGCTACAGAGGTTATCAGTAAAAAAAAGAGACTTGCTTAAAAGTGAAAGTAAATACACTTTCACTTTTTAAAATTTAGGCAAATTGTGAAGGTCAATAGATAAAGGCTGAAAATAATTTTTGAGCAAGCTTATTATTAATGATCACAAGAAATATATTAAAATCTACTTTCATTTCTCCGCTTTGGTCTTTAGACTCTAATTGTAGGCCTCACATTAGGGTGGTCCAGTGTCCTAAATCAAAGATTTTCACAGAAGTTGCAATGCAATGCTTAGTATAATATCTAAATACCTAGTAAAATGCAGATGTTCAATAAATATTGATGAATGGACACATAAATGAATGGGTCAAAGTTTTAGTTTCTAAGTAGGCCTTGGAGAGGAACCTCCTTTCCTTTGTACACAGACAGAATACAAAAGGTCTCAAAACATGAAATGACATTTTTTCCTGTATCCAAAGAGGGAAGAGGGAGATTGGGGTTGTGGACACACAGTGTTTAATGAATTCTAAGTGAAATTTTTCTCTACATCCCTAAAGCATTATTACTGCTATTATCCATTTCTGAAAATTTGTAAATGGAATTGATTATTCAGAAATCAACTATTCATGTAGAAAATCAAACTTACTTTCAAGAAGTCAACTAAGAAAAACTTAGCTGGCATAAAGTAAGGTTGACTTGGGAGAAAAGTTGGTAGATACAAATCTAGCAGCTTAATATGAGTTTCTAATTATTGAATGTAACTGCTAAAATACTTGTTCTGTTTTTGAAAAGGAAACATAAAAGAATCAAAGGGCAACATAATTAACTCATATATAATTCATAAGAAAACCCTGTTTAAGTGATAATGGTGAAATTTTCTTATTTGTTTTGATTCCTGGGGCTTCTTATTGGATTAAACGAAACAATTCTTTATAAAGCCTGGTTTTTCTAGTTAGTGCTTGCAAAGGATATATGGCAGCAGGTTTCCTAAAGAAATTTGCAGGGTAACCTTCCATAAAAACTCTAAATGAACCCTGAAACAAAACTTCAAATTTCGGAGAACTCAAAGCCACTTACTTATCTACTGTCACCAGAAATGCTGTTACCATTTAAGGATACAATATTACACTGTTCGACCAAAAGCTAGAAACTGTCAATGGGGACCTTAAAAGCACCACTACTTACTGATCTATTCAATGTTATCCACGTCTTAGTAGAGGTCACAGTCAGAAGCATCATTGTTCATTCATGTGTATAATCAGTAAGCACATATTAAGTGGGATGCTCTTATGACTGATGTTAGAGCAACTTTTTGGACAATGGTCATTACTTTTTGTATAGCTCTAAAGAATATTGCAGAAAAAAATGCCTCAATGATCATTGTGATGAAAGATAAGCTTTGGGTATCTTGTCCAAAGTCATTACACTGCTAAAAGTTTTATACGTTTTATGGTGGAGAGGAAGATTTTCTAAATTGTGATAGTCACGTCACTACTTCCAAGGTTAAATAAGTTTAAAGTTTTTTGAAAACTTTATAATAATAATGTTTACAAAAATAATTAGAAGAACAAAAAGAGGCCACTCAGACTGAAAGAAAGACAGTAGAATGTTTATATTTTTACAATAATTTTAGTAATTTCGTTCTGATAAACCTATCAATACAATAGAATACAAAGCCTAGAAAGAGACCCATTTGTATATAGAACCCTTAGCATATAATAAAGCTAGAATTTCAAATAAATGTAGACATTACAATTAATGATACTAATTGAAAAAAATTAGGAAGTTCAATTGTCTATATCAAATGTTGTAGTACAATTAAATGATAGTAGTATTCAGAATTAAATTTAAACAAAAACTATAAAAATAAAATATAGCTAAAATATTAAATATTGGAAAGCAGGGAATGCCTGCCTAAGACTAATTATAAAATAAAATTAAGTGGAAAAAAATGATAGATCTTAATTTAGTTTTTAAAGAAACCATCTATGTAAGAATAGCTGCAAATTTAAAACAAACAACTTGGATAATCTGTATAATTTTTATGAAAGAAGAAATATTTCTAACTTCATAGACAAATAATTATTATAAAAAAATAGAAAACATCAGCAAAAATACATAAGAGATACATAACAGCAATTCACAAAAGAAATAAAACGAGTAATCAACATACGTGTAGGAAAGATTTAATGTTACTAATAATCAAACCAGGGTAAATTAAAAATTCAAGTAAGATATTTTTCACCTAACAAATCAGTGAAGATTTAAAAATATAATAATTATTGATTTTGGTGAGAGTGCAAAGAAATGTGTACCCTCATAAGCTGAGCAGAAGATAAGACAGACAACAAAAGATAGAATAGTTAAACCATAATAGCCACAGACTGAAAAATTATGCATCAATATTAAAATTCAGGCTTTGGTAGGATATTTGATAACATGAGAAAATAGTGATGTTCAATTGTTGAGTGACATGTAGAATTGCTTTAAAATAATTTTATCTGTCACTGAAGCTATATCTGTATTTCAGGAAGGATATACCCCAGTTGTAGATTTTCTTAATAAGTTGCCCCATTTTCCAAGTTTAGCTGGTTAACATTTATGTCTTCTGTAATCAGGAATAGTTATTAACTGACACAGAAACAATTTGGAAGCATATGTAGCAAAAACAAAAATTATTGCATCTAAATAATTATAAAGTAACAATCATTTAAAAAATTATTATATTTTCTAAATTTTCTATAATGAATATACAATTTTTATAAGGTAATACCCTTGATAATCCTACTTATGTGTGTATACATGTGTATACATGTAACATGAAGAGAACTGTAAAGAAATATGCGAAGATAATTTTGATACCTTGTGAGTGGTGAGGTTTTTGATAGTTTTAATTTTCTTCCTTACACCTTCTGATATTTTCTATATTTTTAAAATTTATCGTATAACAAAAAAGTAAAGGTTATTTAGGTATCTTTGCTAGGTTATGTTTAGACACTGCCAGATACTTATGTAGTAAAGTTTTTGTACTTATGCCGTAATTAGAAGCAGAGTTTCTCTGCACGAAAGTGGTGAGTATTTATGTATTTAAATTATTGGCAAATTAAAGCACCATCTAACAGCTTGCAATTCTTGCTGGAATGGAGATGTTAAATCCTGATGTGAAACAGAAGAGAAACCTTATGACTGCCAGTTAATCACATAGGGTTTCAGTGACAAGTGAATTTATTTCCTACTTATTTTGCTCTTTCTACTTCTTTTGGTGACTAGAAAAATAAGAAAGACAGGAGCAGAGAAGTCAAAAAGAGTGGACAGGTGGTCATACATTTATTTAACTTTATTACATGAATGGGGACTAGTTGGTGGCTGACATATATCAAAACAGCGTACAAATAATTGAGGAAACAAAAGCCAGCTGAAAGTTGAGTACAAGCTACTAGGAGGTCACTTAACCTCAATCTGGACTGAAATCGTAGAACAGTGTTAGGAGGAATTTTGACATAATATAAAAATTCCAGGTGAGTGGTAAAAAGTGACCCTTTCAACATTGTGTACAAAGCAAGGTTAGATTAAATAGAGATCGATAACTTTTGACGACTAATTCAAAAAGAACAAAATCATACTGAGGAATTGCCTTTCTTGGTTAACTTGCTTTGTAGTAGCATTAACACTTTTTTCACTCTTTTGTTGTTGTAAAATATATGTAACAAAAAATCTGAGATTTTAAGCCATTTTAAGTATACAATTCAGTGGCATTAATTACATTCATAATGCCATGCAACCATCATCGCTATCTCTAAAAGCTTTTTATCACCCCAAGCAGAAACTTTCTAGCCTTTAAGCAATAACTTCTCAATCTCCCATACCCTTGCCCTTAGTAACTTTTAATCTATTTTCTGGCTCTACGTATTTGCTTGTTTTAGATATTTCATGTAAGTAGAATCATATAGTACTGGTTTATTGTGTGTCTGGCTTATTTCACACAGCATATTTTCAAGCTTCATCCATGTTGTAGTTTGTATAACAACTTCATTTCCTTTTATTGCTGAGTAATAGTCTGTTGTAGGTATACACCACATTTTCTTTACCCATTCAACTGTTGTTGGGCACTTACATTGTTTTTACCTTTCGATTATTGTGAATAACACTGCAATGAATATTCAGTTATGAATATCTGTTTAACTCCCTGTTTTAATCCTTTTGGGTATGTGCCAGGGAGTGGAATTGCTGGGTCATATGATAATTATATGTTTACTATTTTGAGGAATTGCCTTACAGTTTTTCACAGTGACTACAGCAATTTACTTTCCCACCAGCAATGTATTAGGGTTCCAACTTCTTTACTTGGCAACACTTGCTATTTTCTGTTTTTGTTTTGTTTTCATTATTGTGATCTTCTAATAAGTGTGAAACGGTAACTCATTCTGGCTTTTATTTGCATTTCTTTAATGATTAATGATGTTGAACATCTTTTCATATGCTTATTGGCTATTTGTATATCTTCTTTGGAGAAAGGTCTATTTAAGTCCTTTACCTATTTAAATTATTTTTGTGTCTTTTGTTGTTGAGTTGTAGGAGTTCTTTATATATTCTGGATATTAAACTCTTAACATAAATTATTTGCAAATACTTTCTCCCTTTCTAAAGGCTATCTTTTCGCTTTCTCGATAGTGTCCTTTGATGCATAAAAGTTCTTAATTTTAATGAAGTTCAATTTATATACTTTTTCCTTTCATTGCTCATGCTTTTGGTATTATATCTAGGTCTTCATTACCAAATCTAAGGTCACGAAGATTTACTTTGGTTTTCTTTTAAAAATGTTGTGATTTTAGCTCGTATATTTCAGCCATTGATCCATTTTTGAATTAATTTTTTTGTGTATGCTGTGAACTAAGATTCAACTCTGTTTTCATGTGATGAAAATTGATTTGTCCCAGGACCATTTGTTGAAGAGACTCTTCTTTCCTCATTGAATGAACTCATCACTTTTGTCAAAAATCGATTAGCCATAGATACATTGGTTTATATTCGATATATAACTCTCAATTTCCTTCCATTGGTCTATATATCTTTCTTAATGTCAGTACTACACTGGCTTATGTACTGTAGCCTTGGAGTAAGTTGTGAAATTGGTAAGGAGGAGATCTCCAACTTTGTTTTCTTTTTTCAATTTTGTTTTGACTATTCAGAGCCCCTTTCAATTCCTTATGAATTTAAGGATTGACTTTTTCATATCTGCAAAAATGACTATTAGAATTTGGATAACGATTACACTGAATCTGTAGATTACTTTGGGTAGTATTAACATCTTACCAATATTAAGTTTTATTATCCATGAACACAGGAAGTTTTTCTTTTTATTTAGGTCTTTTGAAATTTATTTCAGCATTGCTTCATAGTTTTCAGTGTACAAGCCTTTTACCTCTGTGAATGTGTGTATAATTTTTTTCTTCTCACTAAAAAAAGAGGAAAATTGAGTTGAAAAGTTGACTAATTTATCTATCGAATAAGTAGCCTGTGTTATGAGTAGCACTGGGTGTTCAGAACCAGACTTCAAGCCTCTTGAGAGCTCATAAAACTCAAACTAATAACATGGTAATAAAAGGTGCCCCTGCTTTAATTTGAAGTGTATAGCAAGTCTAATTACATCTTTCTTGAATTTCTGAGGACATGCAGATTTTTCAGTGAGATGATTCTGAGCATCAATTAGTTATGAAATAATTGTAAGCAGCTAATTTTCAGAGGATTGAGTAGATTGTGCAGAGGTTTCAAAAATGGCTTGGGAGTTTTGGCATCTTTAACAGACACAATAACTGATATTATCATGATAATGTTTTTCTTAAAAGCAGTAATAAAATATTTTATTTTAATTTATTAGGATTTTTAAAATAAATGCTTCAAATTAAAACAAGATGAAATAAAACAATCAAAGAAACAAACAAACAAAAAACAGAAATGCTGGGGCAAATCTTGACAATGACTCTAATGTTTAACCCAGGATTCCTTAAAACAGTCTCATGATGGCCCAGCCAATCCTGAGCTGTCCCTCCATGATGAAACCCTCAACAGCTTCTGCCAGACAAACTTCCAGGAACTGGGAGAGCTAGAGAAGACTGTTTTACTCAAACATCTCCTTCAATGCAAGTGAATCTGAAGGTTCTTACTATTTCAGAGTATTTTGGCAAAAGATATCTTTAGATTTTTGTGAGTCTGAGAAATTTTAGACTTTTCTAACAACATATTGTAAAACTATGTGGACTTTAAATTTTAATATTTAGGATAGGGGTTAACTAATAAATATTTGGGAGGATTTGCAGAATTAAATCACAAATATCCCCCCCGTCTTTATTTGTCTGTCTTCCTCATGCAGTCTTTCTGGAAATAATGTCCTTTTCTTTCTCTCTCTCTCTCTCTCTCTCTCTAAATACCCTAATTCTCTTTTACTTTTCTTTTGCTTTCCTCCAAGCTCTGACTGTTTTCTTAAAATACATAAAGCCCCGATGACTGGAAAGTTGAGGGCTTCAAAGTCCATGTCTTAAAATTTATAATGTAGCTGCTTGAATTTTATAATAATATAGGAATGATGTGGGAGTTGATGGTGTAAAACAAATTATAAAGTTGTAGCAGAGGATTTATGAAAACCCTAGTGTGGTGTAAAAAGATCACATTTCTCAGAAAGTAGGTGTCAATTTCTCAACTAAGACTCCTTGGACATGAAAAAAAGAGGTGTAAGGAGTTTCAAAGAATTATTATTTGTAGCATTAATAAGAAAATGCTACTCTGTTAATACATAGCAGCATTTACTAGATAGCTTTACAATATTGTGGTAAGTGTCCTTCAAAATAATCTTCAGAGGTAGATTATTAGGACACATTTTCAAATAATAAAAGAAGAATAGTAAACTAAATGATTTTAGAGGCAAACAGTAACCAAGTGTTGTATTAGTATATGTATTGGCTGGACCACACACATAGGGTACCCAAGAAATGACTGTTAGATTATATGTCAGTGCAGCGTTGTTGTCCTTTTTTTAAATAAGAAAGGATATGAAATTAAAAGTAAGAAGAGTTGACCTTTGAACTACATGGGTTAGAGCTGTGTGGGCTCACTTATAGATGGATTTTCTTCCACCTTTGCTATCCCTAAGATGGCAAGACCAGATCCTCCTCTTCTTCTTCCTTCTCATCTTACTCAACTAAAAACAATGAGGATGAAGCCCTTTATGATGATTCAGTTTCACTATTTTCTCTTCCTTATGATTTTAATAACATCCTCTTTTCTCTCGCTTATTTTATGGTAAAATATAGTCTGCAATACATATGCAAAATATGTATGAATCGACTGTTTATGTTAGCAGTAAAGCTTCTGATCACCAGTAGGCTATTAAATAGTCAAGTTTTTGGAGAATCAAAAGTTATATGTAGATTTTTGACTGTGCCAAAGGTTGTTACCCCAACCCCTACATTGTTTAGGGGTCAACTGTATACAAATCCTTGGTTCTGGACTCACAGAACTATCTTTCAGAGAAGTATATTCTGCAAAAATTCTGGGGAATACAGATGCAAAACAGAGACAAACTGGGCATCTTCACTTGCATGCCTGCCTATACCCCAATCTGAGGAAGACCACCTCGTGCACATTCTGATGGGCAGGAAGTATTTTTAAAATTTGGCCCGATTAAATTAGTCCAAGAGAGGGCACTAGATACTGGGCTGTCTGGTCATGATTTGGTGAATCATGTATTTCCTGTTTGACCTAGCTTTACCAAAGACGTGGTAGCCCAATAACATTTCTCTCTCAAGCATTTTCAATTAGAAAACTAAAAGGAAAAAGTAGTTAGCGGTGGGACCAGAGCATGAATAGAGACATTAAGAGAAGACATGAAATAGAATTGCGACTAAAGCAAACTGAAAACATGTTTAAAGCAAACTTGGAAGACAGCATACACTGACAGTAAACACAAAGAAACCAGTCAGTAGAGAGATGGGAAGAGAAGAACAAGGTAGATGTGCAAAGAAAAACACCACAAGCTGGAGAGACTCTGTGGTGCCAGAGAATGCACCTTCTTGCCTCAGAAGGCTTCCCAGCTTCCTGTTGTGGTTTCTTCCCGTGAGGCTGTATGGCAAGATCCTGGATTTCTGTGAGGTTCCTGTACCTTTGCATTTAAAAAACGCCCAAACAATAATTTCTGGAGGCAGCTTGAATGGGTCTCTCTTTCTTAAATCTCAAAACCCATTATCAATAAACCCCAAATAAGCCTCACAATCCGCAGAAAATACTATTTTAGGCACAAGAGCCCTATCCATATTTGTAGTTTTATCAAGAGCTGTAACAATGCTGAAACATACATACAATTTTTGGTTATAGGTAATGCTAAATACGGCTGTGCAACTTGGAGGGCTTCTTGCAGGTTGTAGAAAAGAGTCCTGGTAAAGATCATAAAGAGGAATGTCTTTTGCCCATGACACGGTTACCTACTTCCCACTGCAGTGTCAAGGAAGCTGGTAAGAAGTGACTGTGGGTGAAATGAAGAGGATGGCTATGAATGAAGTCACAGAATTATTTCTAATATTGGAATATAGCATGAAGACTGTTGTTGGGGCATAGAATTTTGGAGCTCATAGGACTTTAGGGAGCATTTTATCCAATCTTCTCATTTTGTAGAAGAAGCTGAGGCCTGAATGCTTGATGATGTTCCAAAGACAACTAATTATTGTGCACAGAGTAGGGAGCTGATGCCAAGTTCCCTGCCTCCTAGTCCAGCATTCTTTCCTCCTTATCTAGTAGCCACCTTCTTTTCTTGTGGATCGTTTTAGGGAAGTTAGCTCAGTGGCTTACCCATAGGCTGGGGGATGGACTGCAAGATCTTGGGTTTCATTAGATAATTAAGTGTGTGTTGCTTTGATTTCCAGTAATATGAGAACATTAGATAAGTGTGAAATAAAAACACAATCTGCCCAGATTTAAGCTTTTAAAACTTTTATATCTTAGAAATTGATGCACATCAACCTTCAGAGCGTAGGTATCAGTCTAGCCTTTCACTAAATGGAAATATGTTGAGCTTGAAGTCATGAATGTCTCCTAATTAAGAAGTTGATAAAGAGTCAGAAATCATAGCCCATGAACCGAGGCTGTAAGAGTAAACTCCGAGACTGTAAGCACATTGAAGGAGGTCAAAATTAAGCTTTATGGTTCAAATTTTTATTTCTGTGCATTGCATATGCTATGAGGTTGTTTTCTCAGAGATGGCTGAGTTGTAATTGAGTTGTCACCTGTAGTACATTTTTCCCATTGAACAAAAAGCCTGCAAATTCAGCTTGGAGGATTTGCCTGAGGCAAGGTGTCATAACCATTCACAAATCACCACTTGTATCCTGTTTACATCACCTTTGCCCCACACAAGTCTATGTAACTGATCTCATTCGCCTTTTGCACAAATGAAGAATTAGGCCCTGTGAAATCACGGTTGCATAACTGTAGATAGATATCATAATACTATGCTAAAGTAAATAACCAAAACAATGAGACTACTAACCTGAATAATATCTGAACAAAGAGTATAAGAGTAAAAGTGAGCGATGCAAAGCTGCATGACATTAACTGCCGTTTATTAAGTGTCTACTATGTGCCAAATATAGTTCATAGTTATTTGATTTTCTTATGATTATCCTGTGAGATAACTTTGGCCATATACATGTTATAGGTGAGTAGACTAAGGTTCAGAGAAACTCAGATCACACATCTAGGAAGTGGCAGAGCTGAAATTTAAATTCAAGTCCCTTTTTATCTAAAACCCATGAATTCTCTTAACTAGTTCATCATCCTGACTCCCGTGTGACTGAGAGGTTCTGGCAGTCACAGCTACTTGTAATACTGCTTGACCCACTAAGATAGAATATATAGAAAGACAAATGCTTAACAGAAGAACTTAATACAGCTCTCCATGGCGCAATAAATGAACAAACGCTTATTGATACGTATGTTGGGCACGACACAAAGCTCTATGCTATAGCAGGTTCCAAGAAGTGGGAGAAACAGGCTTTGCCCTCAAGGACTGTATAATGCAGTTGGGGCAATAAGATGTGCACATCAAGGGTAACTAACAGCACAGGGCTTATATGATAATAGATGACAAGAAATACCTTCAGGGTAGGAAAGAATAATGAGAAGATGTGAGGTCATCCTTTCCCCCTAGGAGAACAGAGACTTGCAGTACACACTATGCCACAAAAATCTTTATGGAACTGGCTAATTTTATTTGAACTGGAGATGATTTCTGGGCTGCTGGGTTGCTGACCCCATTCTGACTCTAAAGTTAGACTTTTTATGAAAAACAGCCTATCAGTAAGATAGTAGAAAGTATATCTGCTCTGTTATTCACTACAGTGTTCTATTGATCAAATAGCATACTTGTTTTGACTATATCCTCATCCTCCTGAACCTTTGTTGGAAACTAAAACATGCATAGCAGGTAATCCTGGAAGCAGGATAATATAATTGTGAAGTACTTGTCAATCCCCTAACTCCAGAAAAAATATATTTTGAGATTAAGAAAAATTAGCTTAAATTTTCCTGTTCTGTCACCTTCTTGGGTGGTCTTCATGAGTCAGTAAAATGGCATTTAAACTAAGTAACTGTAAACCCCTAGCAATCAGTCTGTAATGTCCAGTAATCTTTGCCTAGCATCTCCTCGTGAAATGGCCCATTGAGAAACAGAGCAGGCCACCATCATAGAGTGGTGGCTGTCTACTTGCCCTCTTTGTGTCCTAAATATGTCACCTCAGCATGCCAGGCTGACATGCCTTGGCCCCACTGTCAGGTTTGTTTGTAAAAGCTACCCAAATACTTGTTTTACATGCTCCACGTAGTGTTCCCATGTTTGACTGTATACTGCGATGCCATCAATCAATGCCACACTGCATTCACCAACTTCATCAGCACTGTGTTTACCTTCTTCTTAAATGTAACTAGTGTGTTTCTCTTGCTGAAAGGGAGACTCTAGAACATATATAAAACCTGAGTGTGGCCAGGGCTCTGTGCACAGTGACATGCCCATAATTTCAAGAGCCTCTTCACTGCCATGATCTGATTGTACAATGACATGCCTATCTCTGTGACCATATATGCTTTTGGTGTTCTTGAGAGAATTCAGGTGAGCAACACTCAAACTCCCATGGAACATGAGGATACTCATTTGTTACTTTTAGTTAATCACATCAGTCATTAGAAAGACTTAGAGTATCTGTAGTTATTTTATCATTGAGAATCCAGCACAAAGGAAAATAGTGTAATAGTAAAACTGTGGTATCTTTTCAAGAGGGAAGAAAAGTAGTATAATGATAACTAGGAGAAGAAAATTCATATTTGGATGTGGATCATGCCTTTGTCCAAATGTGGAAACCCTGAGCTTATTCCTAGTGTTTGTATCTAAAAGGACATATTTTATTTTGCATATCTGCCAAGGTCTAACCCCAGTCTTCTGCCTGCCAGGTGAGCAGTAGATTAATTATTTAGAGTAAATGTTTGTGAGAATGCCCTAGATGCTAATTCACTTGACATTGTTACCTCCATGGGAAATTTTGATAGATAAAGAAAGCTTCGGATATACAAGTGAAAGGCTTCTGATCCACCATCTTTTTTTTTTTTTTTTATTTCTAATGTCTTTGTGTAGAGAAGATCTTTTCTTTCTTTCTTTCCCATCATCAGAAAAGCAAGTTGATCTGCAGTGCAGTGTAGAATCTTTAGGTCTACCAAACTATCAAATGTGAACACCCTTCTTTCTTTCATAGACGTATTATTTTATAGAACTACCCTCTGCTTCTTTGTACTCTACTTCCTTTAAGCAGTCCCTTACAGTAAAATCAGAAGTTACCTTTTCAGTTGTCTCTTTGGCACCTCTATTTAATCCTTTTAGCCTTCTGAATTTGTATTTGTCTGATGTCCAGGTTGGCCAATTCTAAATTTAAAAAATTAACAACTTAGATTCTAGAGAAGGGTTCCTTGTCACAGTAGCCAGCTCTCTTTTGGTTGAGCATTCGACTATCTGAGTCCTCTTGCTAGAGCAACAGGAAACCATGTGACAACTTCTCTCTTTATTCATTTATTCTTGGGCTTTCATATGGCCCAATTTTCTGTGCCCTTCACTTTTTGATCTTGGATGTGAAGCATCTTCGTTTTTGATCTCAGATCTGATCTGAAAACAGCCGGTAGTACCAGAAGGATATCGTTCTGGTAAAGCTTGCTAGCTGCTGCTAAGAGCATGCAGAGACAGCCCCTGTAAGTATCAAGTTTTTTTTTTTTTTTCCTTTCTTTGAGTGTATATTACAAAGTTAAGGATGGGAGGACTGGGAGGTCTAAAGGATAATGTCATTGTAAAGGGCCACTGACACAGAACGCACTGAGCAATCTTCTTTTCTTAGTTTGGGCAGATGCTCTGGTTAATTCAGCTTCAAAGCAGACATATGAATCTCTGCTCTGAGTAAGGAAGCTGGAGTTGAGTTAATAACTGAAGGAACCACTGAGTCTTGATGATTATTCTATAAGATTACCTGCATGCCTAATAATTAAGAAAACTTTCTTTGGAGAAAGAAATTGGCATTCTTGAATGTTGCCACATAATCAGAGCTCCACTTCTCTGCAAGATATTCTTTCACAGATTTAAGAACATATAAACAGATAAAGGTAAAGAGACTTAGAGGACCTTGGCATATTTCCCTGAGGCAGAAAATTTGTCCTCACCCTAAGGTGAAACAAAGTGGAAATGGTGCCTTAAAGGCAACTTGAAAAGTATTCATTAATCAACAAGTATTTATTTAGCACTATTTTCAGAATTGTGCTTGGGGCTGTGGTAGGATAATAAAAGAAGTGTAAAATAGAACCTATGCCTGCAAAGAATTTATGCTCTAATTAGGGAGAGAAGAAATAATAAGCAGAAGTTTAGAATAAATGCTAAATTGTATGTTTCAGATCCTAAGAACTATAGGAAAGAAGCAGGTTATCCATGATACCTGGAAGAGTCAGAAAAGCCTTTGCTGAAATGATAGAACTTGGAATGAGTCTTTAAAGATGGGTGAGATATAGGTAAAATGACCCCCACATTAATTAATTCATAGACTTAATTAATTCTGATGGTGGGGAATGTGACCTAGGATACAGCACTATTGTCACTATTCTCTTTAATTACAAAGAGGAAGAATTAACCTATACCACAAAGGCATTTCAAATGCATGGCCACCTTTGAGACAATTTATAGGCATGCCACTAAAGTAGTGGGGTTTCTGCTAATTGACCTCATTTATCCTTTCCACTTTTTTTTTTTTTTTTTTGCCTTAGGCATCATAACCTTCAAAGTTTTTGAACTATAACTTTGTATTAATATTCTTTTTACCATTTGAAAATTCTCATAGCCTGAGACTGAAGATGAGCCTAATGACTCAGACTAAGAACCTCTTCCATATGTTGTGATCCAGAAATGAATTACCAATCCACAGCACCTTTTTATAAGTCAACAGGGCAGCCACCTCTTGTTTCCTAGGTGACAGCCAAATGGCATTGCCCGTTGTGCAGTGTACCTTGCAGGGGGATCCAAGCTGCCACTTCCTTTACATGTCTTCATATGCCCTGGGAAAACTTCTTTGCCATTACTCCACGTCATCTTGAATTAGTCTACAGAAAGAAAAAGAGAGCAGTTCTACCCCTCTGTTACCTCTCATTTTGCCCTATAACGTCCATACACAATGACTTGAAGAGTTCAAGGAACAGCCCTTCAGTTCTTGTGTGTAGAGTGATAATAATACTAACTTACATTTGTGAAACTTTTTCATGTTCTTTTTCTTATTCATTTACCAGTTTATGAAGCAAGTAAAAAAATAGAGGATTATTAGAACTCACTTACTCAAATAGAAATGCCTTTTCTTCTTTATATAAAATATAAATAGGTGCTTTTTTAAAAAAGCAATGTCATTAAAGCATTTTTAAATGCTATAAGAAGTGCTTTTTTTTTCTTTAAATAAAAGTCATACTAATTGTAAAAAATGTGTAAAACACACAAAAACCCTCATACACTACATTTAGAAAGAAGGAAAATGTAGATGAAAAATCTGAGCCTTTTAGAGGTTAAGACTTGCCCAAGGTCATATTCCTAGATAAAGGACAAGATTGGGCACAACCCTAAATGGCTTGAGGCCAAATCCTATGTCAATGTGCCAGTCAGGATTACTGGAGAACTGCAGTAGCATTGCCACCCTTGATATTCAGGAGGGTATATAATTTTATCAATACAATACAAAGGTTAATGGGATTGCCTCCTTCCAACTCTATCATAGGAAACGCAGGCTTTATGGCAACGTTAAAAAAATGACCTCTCTCTGCTTTATGCTGATCATTAAGTAAGATTATCTCACACTAGAGATTTACTATACCAAAGAGCACTGACATCACTAACTGCTATTAAGTGTATGATACTTATACTCCATAAAGTGGAGCAAAATACCTTTGTCAGCAACGTAGGGAAAACAGACATGGCCAGAGGCATTCATCCCACACAAAACAGAGCCATTGTCTGCAGGAATCTCTCTACCAGTTTCTAATGCTCTTTGGCCAAATCCACCTGGGGAAAATCTCAATATGGAACAGAAAGTCTGCTCTGTGATGTCTTTAAATAAATGAGATCAACTCTCTATTAATTTCAATAGGTTATGTAGATCAATTAAAACCTTCCAGTTTCAAGAAAAAAATCGAAGCACGAATTAGTCTGTTCTCACACTGCTATAAAGAACACCTAATTGGGAAATTTATGAAGAAGTTTAGTTGACTCACAGGTTCTACAGGCTGTACAAGAAACATGGCTGGGAGGCCATAGAAAGCTTACAATCGTGACACAAGGCAAAGGGGAAGCAAGCATGTCTTACCTTGGTGGAACAGGAGAGAGGGCAAAGGGGGAAGTGCTACACACTTTGAAACAATCAGACCTCAAGAAAACTCACTCACTATCACAAGAATAGCAATGGGGACATCTGCCCCTATGATCCAATCAACTCTCACCAGGTCCCTCACTCAATGTTGGGGATTACAATTCAACATGAGATTTGGGTGGGGACACAGAGTCAAACCATATCATTCTGCCATTGGCCCCTCCCAAATTTCATGTCCTTCTCATATTTCAAAACCAATCATGCCTTCCCAACAGTCCTCTAAAGTCTTAACTCATTCCAGCATTAACTCAAAAGTCCAAGTTCAAAGTCTCATCTGAGACAAGTCACCTATGAACCTGTAAAATCAAAAACAAGTTAGTTACTTTCAAGATACAATAGGAGTATAGCATTGGGTAAATGCCCCCATTCCAAAAGGGGGAAATTTTCCGAAACAAAGGAGCTACAGGCACCATCCAAGTCCAAAACCCAACAGGGCAGTCATTAAATTTTAAAGCTCCAAAAAAGTCTTCTTTGACTTCATGTCTCATATCCAGGCCACACTGATGCAAGAGGTGGGCTCCCAAGGCCTTGGGCAGCTCTGCCTCTGTGGCTCTGTAGGGCTCAGTTCCCTTGGCTGCTCTCAAGGGTTGGCCTTGAGGGCCTCTGGCTTTTCCAGGTACATGGTGCAAGCTGTTGGTGGATCTGCCATTCTGGGGCCCCACCTCACATTTCCTCTTTGCTGTGTCCTGGTAGAGTTCTCCATGAGGGCTCTGCCCCTGCAACAGCCTTCCGCTTGAACATCCAGATATTTCCATACATCCCGAGCAATCTAGATGAAGGCTCCCAAGCTTCAACTCTTGTCTTCTGTGCACCTGCAGACCCAACGTCACATGGAAGCCACCAAAGCTTGGCACTTGCAGCCTCTGAAGAAATGGTCCAAGCTATACCTTGGCTCCTTTTAGCCATGACTGGAGCTGGAGTGGCTGGGACACATGGTGCCATGTCCTGAGGCTGCACAGAGCAGCAGGGCCCTGGACCTGGCCCATGAAACCATTTTTTCTTCTTAGGCCTCCAGGCTTGTGATGAGAGGGGCTGCCTCAAAGGTCTCTGAAATGCCCTGGAGGCATTTTCCTCATTGTCTTGGCTATCAACATTCAGCTCCCCTTTACTTAGGCAAATTTCTGCAGCTGGCTTGAATTCCCCAGAAAATGGGTTTTTCTTTACTACCACATGGTCAGGCTACAAATTTGCCAAACCCTTTATGCTCTGCTTCCTCTTTAAATATAAGTTCCAATTTCAGACTATCTCTTTGCATATGCAAATGAGCACAAACAATTAGAAGCAGCCAGGCCACATCGTGAACACTCAGAAATTTCTTCTGCCAGATACCCTAAATCATCTCTCTCAAGTTTAAAGTTTCACAGGTCTCTAGAACAGAGGTACAATGCCACCACTCTTTGCTAAAGCATAGCAAGAGTGACCTTTAATCCAGTTCCCAGTATGTACCTCATCTCCATCTGAGACCACCTCAGCCTGGACTTCGCTGTCCATATCACTATCAGCATTTTGGTCACAACAATTCAACAAGTCGTTAGGAAGTTCAGAACTTTCCCTCATCTTCCTATCTTCTTCTGAGCCCCTCAAACTATTCCAGCCTCTGCCTGTTAGCCAGTGCCAAAGTCACTTTCACATTTTCAGGTATCTTAATAGCAATGCCCCACTTCTCTGGTACCAATTTTCTGTATCATTCCATTCTCACATTGCTACAAAAAGCTACCTGAGACTGGGTATTTTATGAAGAAAAGAGGTTTAATTGACTCGCAATTCCACAGGCTGTAAAGGAAGTATAATTGGGGAGTCCGCTTACAATCATAGTGGAAGGGCAAAGGGGTAGCAAGCACCTTCTTCACATGGTGGAGCAGGAGAGAGAGTTGGGGGTTAAAGTGCCACACACTTTTAAACCATCAGATCTTGTGAGAACTCACTCACTATCAAAGAACAGCAAGAGGGAAATCTGCCCTCATGATCCTGTCACCTCCCACCAGGTCTCTCCACCAACTTGGGAATTATAATTCAGCATGAGGTTTGAGTGGAGACACAGAGCCAAACCATATCAAAGCAGAAACAATTGAATCAGTATATCTGTATATTACTATAATTTTTAAATTCTCAAGTGATTAATATTATGATGTCACTCAGTAGTCAAGTTTTGTTTCTAGCAAGGAAGTAATAAAAGAGAAAGAGATAGGTAGGGTGACCCTTCACAGGCAATGCTACATTTTCTCAGTAAGAATTCTTATAGGAGTTATTTACCCAACAGTATGCAATACTGTTGCAAATAAGTGTTAATTTAATAAACACTTATTATCTTTTGTTTTGTTTTGTTTTTTTGAGACGGAGTCTCGCTGTGTCACCCAGGCTGGAGTGCAGTGGCACGATCTTGGCTCACTGCAAGCTCCGCCTCCCAGATTCACGCCATTCTTGTGCCTCAGCCTCCTGAGTAGCTGGGACTACAGGCACCTGCCACCACGCCCGGCTAATTTCTTTTTGTATTTTTTAGTAAAGATGGGGTTTCACTGTGTTAGCCAGGATGGTCGCGATCTCCTGACCTCGTGATCCGCCCGCCTCAGCCTCCCAAAGTGCTGGGATTACAGGCATAAGCCACTGCGCCTGGCCTATTATCTATGATTTCTGAAACATCAGAGTAGGGTCTGGGGATGCTGAGATGAAAGACACAGCTGTTTTCAAGTAGCTCTCACTCTAGTAGCAAAGACAAAAACACAAGCAGTTGGAAGGGAGAGCACTTAGTGTTCTGAGGAAAGGTGTCTCGGGGACCTGGTTCTGAGTGCTTCATAATAAACCCACTATGGTATGGTGTGGAGGTATCATCAAAGTGGATTTTCTAGGAGAGGTTTTTTGAAGCCCACATTTGGATTTAGAGCCAAATGTCGTGGATATAGGCTTTTGCCCTCACAAACCAGACATCTGTAGTAAAATATCTGCATTGCTTCTTAGAGCTTAGCCTCTAATTCTATGAAAAATGCTGGAGGCTGACATAGCATAGGGTGGATTCTGGACATTTATAAAAGAATACACTTTCTTTTAAATCAGTATAGAAGCAGGTGATACTAAAATATGACACTAAGATTCTATTTTTATGTATCAAATTACTCATTTGATTAAAACACAATCTTATGAAAAACATGAATTTTTGTAAATGATTTTCTGTTGAATAAACATGAAAGAAATTTTGTTTCATTTTATACCAAAAATCCTTCAAACAGCATCAAGAGACAGTATCATGAAATCTCAGAACACCAAGGGTTAAATAAGAAAATTAGTTATTTCTAAAAATTATAAGGACTATACAAGGAATATTAATATTCTCTTTATACAGATTCCTCAATCATTAATGTTTTATCACATTTATCATATAATATCACATCCATTACAAACCCCATGTTCTCTATGTCTATATATACCTCTCTTTATATATCCAAATTTGCATTGCCATTAAAGATCCATTTATATTGTAATTTGAAGAGGAAAAGTTTAATGTAAAGATTCACTAACTATAACAAGGGATTGTAGAAATGAGGAATTGGCTAGTAAAAAGTCAGGAGAATTTTAAATAATACAGGAATAATAGATATAAGAGGAGCCACTACTTAGGGCTGAGCTAAAGTGCTCAAGGAAGAATCTCTCTAGGGCTGAGATCCAGACGTTGTTAAAGAGGGCATGACCGTGGCTCATTAACTTGCAGAAAATTTGCCCACTGCTGTGCCAGGGAAAATTGTTCACAGGCACCTGTATCCCTGGAGGCACTCTACTATAAAACCACTGGGAGGGGTTGCAGGTTGAAGCTGTTGGTTTCTGGTGCTTTTCGCCACCATGCACTGCATAAATCAGGTGCTGGAGAAGTTGTGCATGCTTTAGGAGCTGAGCCCTGGGGAAGCTGCTTGTGCTGTGAGAGCTGGATGCCGGATGCTGGGAAAGCTATATGTGCTGCAGAAACCAGGCTTTGGAGAAACCACCTGCTCTGCAGAGGCCTGCTAAGTGTTCACACTGGAATCAGGAAACAAAGCTCCTTTCTCCTGCAGCACCTATTTCCCTTTACTGAGAAGCCTTTTTGCCAACTGGCAAAGAAAAAAATTAAAGGCTCAGATTCACTTTTGCAGAGCAGGCAATAAAATTCAAATTTAGAGTTGAGAGATAATAAATTAATAACCTGATCCATTATTTTTATTCTTTTTCTTGGCCGTTTGAAATCATGTTATAGACATATTACCTCCATCACGCCTAAGTAGTCCAATGTATTTTCCCCAAGCAAGGGCCTTATCTTAATGGCAATACAACCTTCCAAGTGAAGAAATAAACATAGATGCAAGATTGTGTCCATTGGGTTACAAGACTCAATAAAGTCCCTTTTTCTCTTATGGTCCAGGTTTTTTCCAAGACAACATTTTGCATTCAGACATTGTGTTTGTCCTTCAATTTAAAAATCATACCTCAGGGTGTTTTCTATGTATTTTATGACCTTGAATATCTTGAAAAATTACAGGCATTTGATCTTGGTGATGCTGCTATAAATTCACCATTTTTACCTTTGTAATTTGGTATGTACCTTGTGAAAAAAATACCCTGGCATTATGTGAATATCCTTTCTCTCATTCAACATCCATCCACCAATATGAGCAACTGTGTGTATCTTCTTTCAGAGTCATTTTCCATTTGCATCATTTTAATTTTCATCATTCTTTCTTTTTTAGTTAGTATTCTGCTGTAAATCATCTTACCAATTTTCTTTCTATTTCTTTCCTCCTTTCTTCCTTCTTTATTTGTTTATATGTGTATGAACTCCTGATTCTTATTTTATTCAGTTTATTTAGTATATCTCTGTCATCATTTATTTGATGCTCAAACTGTCCCAGAATTGCCAAGTTCCCATGCAAGATATTTCTATGTCCTTTTAATATGCCTACATCATTCTTTGAGCACTTCATTCATTTCTAGAACAATGGGCTACTTGAGGATCATTTTATACTTTCCTTACCCCTTGAATCAGCCATTTCCCCAGGAAGCCCTGGTTCTGGTATTTGGAAACCAAGATCTTAGTGCTAAGTGTGTTTATTGCTACTGGGGTGTCATTGCACTCACAGAAGATATCACTAGGAAAATATGTATTTATATGCACACATATATCCATATATATATACAGAGACACATATCTATATTTCTAAATCTTTCTATACCTATGTATTTTTAAAATCACCCTTACGTCTATTGTCTATTTCAATATCTCAGAAGTATTTCTAGTTTTCCCCCTTTTCATATTTGTAAGGATTTTTTTGGGACAGTGAAACTTGACTCCCATGATGTGCAATGTTGACGTATTTGATCCATCTCCTGCAGATGACTTATATGGTTTGGCAGTGTCCCCACCCAAATATCATCTTGAATTGTAGCTTCCATCATTCCCATGTGTTGTGGGAGGAACCCGGTGGGAGGTAATTGAATCATGGGGGCAGTTCTTTCCCATGCTGTTCTCATGATAGTGAATAAATCTCACAACATCTGACGGTTTTATAAAGAAGACTTCCCCTGCACACACTCTCTTGCCTGCTGCCATGTAAGATGTGACATTGCTCCTCATTCACCTTCCACAATGACTGTGAAGCCTCCCCCGCCATATGGAATTTGTGAATCAAACTTTTTCCTTTGTATATTACCCAGTCTCAGGTATGTCTTTATTAGCAGCATGAGAACAGACTAACACAATGACTAATCTCTCATTTTGGCTGTCTCTATAACCCTTAGCTTCATCACCCCTTCCTTCATCTTCTTGCCCCTTCAGCACTGGCCTCTACTGTTGCCTCTTTGACCCACTAAAGTCTCAGTCCTCTGTCCTCCTTCTTCCTTCCAAAGAAAGGGCAGGGAATAGAAGAGAAAAGGAAAAATGAATATTTTGATGCAGTAAGAATTGAAGAGAGGATAGACAGTAGAGGAAGGTTTTCAGGCATCTAAAACTCTCTGTCATTTAGCACTTTAACATCTATAATTGTGACAATTGACAGAGGGTGAAATTAAAATTATTTCTAATATTTGTTTAAATTCCAAATTTTATAAATATTGGTTTAAATTAAGTTTATAATAAATAAATTTCCTATATTTTCTCACATAAGTCTCACCCTCATAATTCAGATATTTTGTGGATTATTTTCCTTAAGCTACTTTTTCATTTTGAGTATTTCAACATCAATTTATTATAATTATTGGATCTTAAATATTACTGACTTAACTATTCAATGTACAGTACTGTGAGCACAATGGATCAGTAATAAAGAGAACTATCTGGTGAAACACCATCAGATTTAGATTAATTCCTAATGAACAGATCTTGTGAATGAAAGCAAATCTTGTAGCTCCCTGGAAGTGAAATATTACCAGCAATCCTCAATAATCTGAAAAAAGGCAGATTAATATACAAAGGAAAGTTACTAATTTCAGATGCAATCATTGAAACTTCACTTCTGGAGAAGAAAGAAAGAATAAAAGTTATCTGGAGTATCAATGCAATGAGTAAGCCGTTTGTTTAGTGTGGTACTATGCTGTAGGGACTTTGTATATTGTCACATAAATGGATTTTCACTTCTCAGGGATATAGGATGGTATTCTCAGTTACTACTTCTATTTACCTAGAGAAGCAAAGTGAAGTATAATAGTGAAATGAAAGAGTTTCCTGGCACCCCTTGCAGGACATATGACAGGGTTGTGGCTCGGTCTGTTTGGGCCACCATGGGCTCAAACCCCTTATGGGAGGGAGAGCACACAGTTGGGCAGATGCAGGAGCTGGGATGAGCACTTTTGGGCTCTGGTCTCACAGTGGCATCTAGGGATGGGTGCCTGTAACTCCCAAGGCCCCAGTGGGTGTGCTACAGTGCTCCTTTAGCTCTACCATTTGCAGATGGCTTAAGTGTTAACCAGCTCAGTGCCCTCTTAGTACCCGGTTTCTTATCCAGCATCCAGGAAGAATCGGGTCATGTGTGGACTTGAAGGATGGTGAATATGGGGGTTTTATCAAGTGGTGGACATGACTTTCAGCAGGATGGATGGGGAGCTGAAAAGGGGCTGGAGTGGGAAGATGATCTTCACCTGGAGTCTGGCTGTCCAGCAGCCAAACTCCTCTCTGATTGTTCCCAGCTGAACTCCTCTCGATGTTCAGATATTCCATCTCCTCTCTCCTTCTCTGCCATGCCATTCTGCTGCTCTGTCACTCTTCTGTTCATCTGCTCTTGGAGCCTGGGGTTTGGAGTTTATATGGGTTCAGGATAAGGGGGCATGGCTGGCCAAAAGGCAACTTTTGGGCATGAAAACAAATGCCTGTTACCATTTAGGGTGTGGGTTTCCAGGCTTGAGGGTGGGTCCTTTCCCAGGGAATTGCCCTCTTCTGCCCAGTATTTTCATGTGTTTTGTCTGTATCAATAGGACTTGCCATGATTGCCTAGAAAATTTAGGGAGGGGAACATTTTCCCAGCTCATTGTTTAGCATACTCTGTTTCTCACTCTGTGATCCTCCTGCTGACTTTGTAAAGGAGGTTTGAGAAGCCACAGGATAAACATGGCACTTCTTATCTTTCTCTAACTTCCATTTTGCTTGAGAGAATAATTTAGAATATTACTTATATTGTACATTGGATACTGTATATTCACATATTATATACAAAACAAACTATATTAAGTATACGTGGATCTATTTTGTTATACACTCTGTTACATTTCTAGCCTCCCTGCAGTGAGGTGGGACCATGTGACTGAGTCCTGGACAAGGGAATGTGGGTGGAAGTAATTCTACCATTTCTGTGCATGAATTGTAACTTCCACAAGTTCCTCAATATTTTTTCTTTTTCCTCAAGCATGGGTAGACCATCCAGTGGAGGATTCTAAGCCCCTCCCAGATGGTAGAGCCACTGAGAAGACAACCTGCATTGCACTGTCATATGAGCAAGAAATAAACTAATACACTGAGATTTGAGAGTTGTTTGTTTAGTAGCTCATATCACTTGTTACTTACCTGACTAGTACATATAAAGATAAACACTGATTTTGATTGATTTTAAAAGTAAAACGGTTAACTTCAACTTGTACCTCAGGTTTGCTGCTTTGGGCTTCATCTTAAGAACTGGATACATGTTTGTAATTTTCTGCCCCTGGAAATTCCAACTGAGGGGTTTGAGAAGCTCTGGCCTAAAACCACTGACAGATTCAGAGAACATCTAAAGAGAAGAAAAGGTCTTTTCTAATAATCTATTAGTCTATTAGAGACTATATATTTTTTATACTATATATATAGTATATATATACCGAATATATATATATATTCGGTGATATATATATATATATATATATTCGGTGTGGACAAAATGATAGTATTATTAGATTTGATCTCTTGATGTCTGTATTCTGCATGAAATACATGTATTCTGCATGAAAAAGATCCTAGCCCCATTACCAATATTTAGTCTGTCTCATTTTTTAAATAAATACTTACTCCTTGATGATTTTTTGTTCCTGGTTTATTATCATTCACTAAAGCACTACCTTTTCATCCTTCTTGGTGATTTCAATGTCCATTTTGATGTCTTTTCAAATACCTGGCATTTTAGTTCTATGTCCTTCTCTCTTTCAATGATCTTATCTTTGCCTTAAATAAGTCATCGACTTCCATGTTCATGCCTTAGATCTTGGCATTATCAGTGATTATAACATCTCAGCATCTCAGTTTTATGTATTCTATTCTTTGACCATCGCTTTCTACCTTCCTAGCGCTCGCATTCTGACTCCCTCTGTCTTTTAAGCATTAAGTCTAACTGGTGTATTTGTGTGTGTATATATATGTATGTGTATATATATAATTTATAGTATATGAATATTTATACACATATATATCAGTTGATGCTAATACATTTTCATATTACATTCTCACACTTGTAGTCTTTCTTACTTACCTTCTCACCTGGCTTAAATTCTCGGTTAAAAAGTGCAATTATTCCTTTGAAAATGCCTTCAGCTTCCTTGCACTTACTATTCTTTGTTGTACTTCTTTGGCTAAACCACAACTCTGAGTATTTTAACTCTCAGTATATATTGTACCTGCTCATTTGCAACTGAAATGGCTAGAGGAGAACACACAACTGTGCTGATTGGTCTCATTTTAAAATCATTATTGCTAACCTCAAATGGGCTCCTAATGCTATTCAGCAATAATACTGTATTTTTGTATCTATTCACTTATAGATCTCTTAGAAAATTGTTTATGCCTTCCCCTCTCTCCTGAAATTTCTAACGGCTTCTTACTCGCTTCACTCTTAGTTGATGACTTTGTTTTCTATTTCACTGCCAAAAAACTTTCTTGAGCAATTACTAACATACTTGCATCCTTTTCAGCACTAGTACCTATGGACCCTCACTCCCCTGAACTGCACATATCTATATCTATGTATCTATAGATATAGCCTTAGACAAGATGGACAGAAAAGGGGATAGCCTTGAACATACATGCTATCCAGCAATCATTTGAGATTGGCAATAACGATTTTTAAATGAGACCAATAAGCCTAGTTGTGTGTTCTCCTCTAGCTGTTTAAATTGCAAAATATATATAAAAATACATAACATTTATACATATATAATTTTTTTTTTTTTTTTTTTTTTGAGATGGAGTCTCCCTCTGTCACCTGGGCTGGAGTGCAGTGGCACGATCTCGGCTCACTGCAAGCTCCGCCTCCCGGGTTCACGCCATTCTCTTGCCTCAGCCTCCTGAGTAGCTGGGACTACAAGTGCCCGCCACAATGCCCGGCTAAGTTTTTGTATTTTTAGTAGAGACGGGGTTTCACTGTGTTCGCCAGGATGGTCTCGATCTCCTGACCTCGTGATCTGCCCGCCTTGGCCTCCCAAAGTGCTGGGATTACAGGTGTGAGCCACCAGACGTGGCCACATATATAATTTTTAAGTAGGGCAAAGCAAAACCAAACCAAACCATAACCCTTGTTGCCCACCTTCCATATACCACTCCAATCTTTTTTCCTCCTTGTTGAGATACAACTATGAAGAGTTGTATAGCTCACTGTCTTCAATGTCACTTTTCTCATTTTCTCTTGAAGCAGGAATCCACACAGATTGCTTGTTATTTTCAGGTCCCTTTACCATTACTGTCAATATTTTCTAGCCCCATGTCACTGTTTTGTTTATCTAAGTGCTAATCAATGTGTAATATTACATAATATATTTTACTTACTTATCTCATTGAATTTCTTCTCTGCAAGAGTTTAAGCTTAGTGAGAGCAAAGAATTATCTTGGTGTTCATTATTGTTGTTTTACTGTTTTATCTCCAGTCCTAAGAACAGTGCTAGCCACAGAGCAGATGCTCAATAAATATTAGATATTTGAATAAATAAACCATAGTGGCAAAATAGGTGTAACTATACATCTCAGTTCATATATGACTGAAGTCTGGGGCCCTGATCTAATATTCCCTCTTCCCCTCATCCACATCACAGATTGTGACACAAATCTCTGAAGCCAGGCTCAATTTACTACAAAGAAATGTCTCCTATGTTTTCTTAGCCAGTGTAATTCTCAAGCTGAAGTTTCAGCCGCTTCCAGGGCCAGCACAGTTGTTAATAAGTGGGCTGGACTTTTTTTTACCCTTGATTTAGTTTTTTGTTGATCTTCAGAATGGTGGAGAGTGATGTGGTAACAATTTAAGCCCTTGCACAAGATAAGTGAGATGAAGAAGATGCAAAATCTAGCGAATTTTAGTCTTTGTTTATAGCCTAATATCTAACATGGCCACATGAGAATTCCTTTCAGTGAAAGGATTAGCAGAAAAGATCAATGTGAATCATTCCCGTGGAGCCCTCAGTCCCTCCCTTCTGCCTCCTGCTTCTAAGACACTGGCATCAAATCTCCCAGCCTTTCTACTTTAGTGCTGTGAATTGCTATCCATGCCATGGACTTGAGCTTATGATGTGCCATTGTTTCTCTATTAACTTCCTCAAAATACCAAATAAAATGTACACAACCTTTTCCCTTTAAATTAGCCATGACAGCCCAATTGAGGCCCACCAACACTCGCCCATAAATGATACAGATTTTTGAGCCCTGTGCTCATACTTAATAGTGGCAAGAGATAATTGAGTATCCTGAACTGTACTCTTCCCACTGAGAATAGCTTATCACTTCCCTCTTCATATTGTGCTGTGATACACAACCTCTTTTTTCTACTCTTCATCTTTCTTTCCTCCTCTTTTGTTTATCCTCCCCTCCTCTCTCATGTTATTCTGTTTCATTTTCTCTTTCTATTTAGTTTGTTGGTTGTTTCTTGGCAGTGGCATATTTGTTGACTTGCTCTTTTGGTGACATCTTTTAATAAGGAAATTCGTCTCTTGGTGTCTCCTCGCCTAAGGGTGTGCTTACTTAAAGTGTAAAATGTCAAACTCTACCAAGGATGACGATAACCCTCTGGGCAAAGTAGAATCAGCCACTGCATTATTAATCACTCAAAAGGCAGACAGGAAATATCAGCCATCTCAAAGAAAGAAAGACTAAAATTAGCTAGATTTTGCATCTTCTTCATCTCACTCATCTTGTGCAAGGGCTTAAATTGTTACTGCATCACTCTCCACCATTCTGAAGATCAACAGAAAACTAAATCAAGGGTAAAAAAAAAAAATCCAGCCCACTTATTAACAACTGTGCTGGCCCTGGAAGCAGTTGGAACTTCAGTTTGAGAATTACACTGGCTAAGAAAATATAGGAGACATTTCTTTGTAGTAAATTGAGCCTGGCTTCAGAGATTAGTGTCACAATCTGTGATGTGGATGAGGGGAAGAGGGAATAAGCAGGTGACTACACGCTGACCCTTCCTACTGCTTGACTGGCAGGGCTGGCATTCCCAACTGTCCTTACTTAATGTCCCTTAAACATTACAGCAGCCTGACCCTCCTGAAGCTGCAGAGAATTGTGGCCTGCAGTTTAACAGGGATGAAAACTGGGCCTAATGACATCTTACATGGCCATGCTCTTTCTGGACGGTTACACAAGCATGAAGAAGTGAGGAGAGAACTCTTATTTTGGTTTGTTCTGTAGCAGACCAAGAAGTGATCACAGATTTATTCCACAGTGAAATAGTCTGGCTGCCAACTCGTCTGTATCTGGTATACATACACACACCTGCATGCATCAGTATTCTTTCTGTAAACTATCAAAACAATGGACAACATCCCACAGAATGCTATAAAAGTTCTCCAAATTCCACAGTGATGGAACTAAAAGCAGGGTTATTTTGTACAGATCCCTTGTAGCTAATAATAAGTCTCCTGTTTGTTTCAGCCAAATAATGGGTTTCTGATTTTCTTGACATGGTTCCTAAAAACATCAAAATAGCTTGAATTTTCCCAGTGAAGAATTACCTTAAAATTAAAATTTTAAAATGATTTTGTTGTATTTGTCATGATTATTTTATGTTATATGTATTTTATTCTGTAGTATTTAGATTTATTCAAAAGATGTGGTTAATATAAAGAATATACTTTAAGATCTAGACTTTTTACTTCCAATCTGAAATCTTATGGATCAGTTCAAAGTTGACAGGATAAGCATAATTGGAAAGTGGATCAAATCTCCGTGTGGTAATTCAACTCGACATTAGTTCACAGTAAACAATCAAAAGTCTATGGCTTGGAGCAGACTTTAGAGTTTATGGAGTTACCTGCCTTCATTAAGAACTGCCCCTGAGCATTTAAAGAGTGTTGAGTGGTAGGTGTCTTAGTCATCTTGGACTACCACAGTAAAATGCCATAGACTGGGTGGCTGAAACAAGAGAAATTTATCTTCTCACAGTTCTGGAGGCTGGAAGTCCAAAGTCAAGGCACTGCCATGGTTGAGCTCTGATGAGGTCTCTCTTCCTGGCTTGAAGATGGCTGCCTTCTCTCTGGTACTCACATGACTATTCCTTGGTGAACATATGGGGGGGGAGGTGGGGGTGGGGGGGAGGTGGGTGTGGGGGGGGGGAGAGAGAGAGAGAGAGAGAGAATGCTTCCTCTTCTTGAAAGACCACTAATTTCATCATGAGGGTCCCACCCTCATGGCATAACCTAACCCTAATTACCTCCCAAAGCCCCATCTCCAAATGGCATCGCATTGGGAATTAAGATTTCTACATATGATTTTGAGGGAGACACAAAAACTCAGTTCATAACAGTAGAGGTTGTTCTACTTGCCAATCACTGTGCTAGTGTCTTACATGCATTATTTCATTTAATTCTCATCACAACCATGTGAAGTAGGGATTAGTGTATCACTTTGTAGATGAAGAAAATGGGTTTTCAAAAGGTTAGATAACTTGAAATAAGCAGAAGAGCTGGGTTTTAGCACCAGTTCTGCCTGAAAGTCTAATCTTATTTGTAAAGCCCACCATGGAAAAAATGTTATTATCTTTTACAATAGATAAATATTTATTATCTTTTAAAAATTTGGACAAATTTAGAGGTACAAGTGCAGATACATGGACACATTGTATAGAGGTAAAGTCTGGGCTTTTGGTGTAACCATCACCCAAAAAGTATACATTGTGTACCTTAAGTAATTTCTCATCCCTCGCCCTCCTCCCATTCTCCTACCCTTCAGAGTCTTCCGTGTCTGTTATTCCTCACTTTATGTCTGTGTGTACACATTATGTAGCTCCCACTTATAAGTGAGAACATATGCCATTTGTCTTTCTGTTTCTGAGTTATTTCTTTGAAGATGATGGCCTCCAGTTCCATCTATTATGCTTCTGTGAAAAACATGATTTCATTATCTTTTTATCGCTGATTTGGATGCACAGACTTTTCTCTAGATCTTTGCATTGAACTCACATACATTCCTTTTCTTTTAATTATAATAAGTCAAATCTTTAACTTGAGTTTGAATGTTTAAGAAATACAAAAGCATGCTCGGGAAATAAATTTATTACACAGAGTCCTTTGAAGATTTGAGATGTGACATTTTCCTAATGACGTGCGAGAAGATAGGGTCATTGTATTGGAGTTGGCGAGGTGTTATGTAGTTTTGAAATGTGTTCTAAAATTTGGAGTATAAGATAAAATTCAGCCTTCTCAGCTCTGAAGTTTTGTGGTTCTACTTAGAACTAAAATGAGAGTTTGAATATCAGCAATATTTAAAAATCCAGCAAATAATTACTACACATATGCCATAAGCCAAAGAACATGCAGGTCCCTATATTCCAGTAGACAGGAAGAATGATAGTATCCGTGCCTTTATGGATCTCCTGCATTTTGAAATTATGATAAATGCTTTTTTAAAATCTCTAAAATGAAATCCAGCAAAAATGATTTGGGAGTATCGTTTCTTTTTCCTGATAAATGAGGTTCTAATGACATTTAATAAGTAAGAATTGGGGCGGAGCAAGATGGCCGAATAGGAACAGCTTCAGTCTCCATCTCCCAGCGCGAGCGACACAGAAGACTGGTGATTTCTGTATTTTCAACTGAGGTACTGGGGTCATCTCACTCAGGAGTGCCGGACAATCGGTGCGGGTCAGCTGCTGCAGCCCGACCAGTGAGAGCTGAAGCAGGGCGAGGCATCGCCTCACCTGGGAAGCGCCAGGGGGAAGGGAGTCCCTTTTCCTAGCCAGGGGAACTGAGACACACAACACCTGGAAAATCGGGTAACTCCCACCCCAATACTGCGCTGTAACACCGGCACACCGGAGATTGTATCCCACACCTGGCCGGGAGGGTCCCACTCCCACGGAGCCTCCCTCCTTGCTAACACAGCAGTCTGCGGCAATCTAACCGCAAGGCAGCAGCCAGGCTGGGGGAGGGGCGCCCACCATCGCTGAGGCTTAAGTAGGTAAATAAAGCCGCTGGGAAGCTCGAACTGGGTGGAGCTCACAGCAGCTCAAGGAAACCTGCCTGTCTCTGTAGACTCCGCCTCTGGGGACAGGGCTCAGCTAAAGCAGCAGAGGCGTGTCCAGACGCCAACGACTCTGTCTGACAGCTTTGAAGAGAGCAGTGGATCTCCCAACACGGAGGTTGAGATCTGAGAAGGGGCAGTCTGCCTGCTCAAGTGGGTCACTGACCCCTGAGTAGCCTAACTGGGAGACATCTCCCACTAGGGGCAGTCTGACACCCCACACCTCACAGGGTGGAGTACATCCCTGAGAGGAAGCTTCCAAAGCAAGAATCAGACAGGTGCACTCGCTGTTCAGCAATATTCTATCTTCTGCAACCTCTGCTGCTGATACCCAGGCAAACAGGGTCTGGAGTGGACCTCAAGCAATCTCCAACAGACCTATAGCTGAGGGTCCTGACTGTCAGAAGGAAAACTATCAAACAGGAAGGACACCTATAGCAAAACCCCATCAGTACGTCACCATCATCAAAGACCAGAGACAGATAAAACCACAAAGATGGGGAAAAAGCAGGGCAGAAAAGCTGGAAATTCAAAAAATAAGAGCGCATCTCCTCCTGCAAAGGAGCACAGCCCATCGCCAGCAATGGATCAAAGCTGGTCAGAGAATGATTTTGATGAGATGAGAGAAGAAGGCTTCAGTCCATCAAACCTCTCAGAGCTAAAGGAGGAATTACGTACCCAGCGCAAAGAAACTAAAAATCTTGAAAAAAGAGTGGAAGAATTGACAGCTAGACTAATTAATGCAGAGAAGGTCATAAACGAAATGACAGAGATGAAAACCATGACACGAGAAATACGTGACAAATGCACAAGCTTCAGTAACCGACTCGATCAACTGGAAGAAAGAGTATCAGCGATGGAGGATCAAATGAATGAAATGAAGCGAGAAGAGAAACCAAAAGAAAAAAGAAGAAAAAGAAATGAACAAAGCCTGCAAGAAGTATGGGATTATGTAAAAAGACCAAATCTACGTCTGATTGGGGTGCCTGAAAGTGAGGGGGAAAATGGAACCAAATTGGAAAACACTCTACAGGATATCATCCAGGAGAACTTCCCCAACCTAGCAGGGCAGGCCAACATTCAAATTCAGGAAATACAGAGAACGCCACAAAGATACACCTCGAGAAGAGCAACTCCAAGACACATAATTGCCAGATTCACCAAAGTTGAAATGAAGGAAAAAATCTTAAGGGCAGCCAGAGAGAAAGGTCGGGTTACCCACAAAGGGAAGCCCATCAGACTGACAGCAGATCTCTCGGCAGAAACTCTACAAGCCAGAAGAGAGTGGGGGCCAATATTCAACGTTCTTAAAGAAAAGAATTTTAAACCCAGAATTTCATATCCAGCCAAACTAAGTTTCATAAGTGAAGGAGAAATAAAATTCTTTACAGATAAGCAAATGCTTAGAGATTTTGTCACCACCAGGCCTGCCTTACAAGAGACCCTGAAGGAAGCCCTCAACATGGAAAGGAACAACCGGTACCAGCCATTGCAAAAACATGCCAAAATGTAAAGACCATCGAGCCTAGGAAGAAACTGCATCAACTAATGAGCAAAATAACCAGTTAATATCATAATGGCAGGATCAAGTTCACACATAACAATATTAACCTTAAATGTAAATGGACTAAATGCTCCAATTAAAAGACACAGACTGGCAAACTGGATAAAGAGTCAAGACCCATCAGTCTGCTGTCTTCAGGAGACCCATCTCACATGCAGAGACATACATAGGCTCAAAATAAAGGGATGGAGGAAGATCTACCAAGCAAATGGAGAACAAAAAAAAGCAGGGGTTGCAATCCTAGTCTCTGATAAAACAGACTTTAAACCATCAAAGATCAAAAGAGACAAAGAAGGCCATTACATAATGGTAAAGGGATCAATTCAACAGGAAGAGCTAACTATCCTAAATATATATGCACCCAATACAGGAGCACTCAGATTCATAAAGCAAGTCCTTAGAGACTTACAAAGAGACTTAGACTCCCATACAATAATAATGGGAGACTTCAACACTCCACTGTCAACATTAGACAGATCAATGAGACAGAAAGTTAACAAGGATATCCAGGAATTGAACTCATCTCTGCACCAAGCAGACCTAATAGACATCTATAGAACTCTCCACCCCAAGTCAACAGAATATACATTCTTCTCAGCACCACATCACACTTATTCCAAAATTGACCACATAATTGGAAGTAAAGCACTCCTCAGCAAATGTAAAAGAACAGAAATTATAACAAACTGTCTTTCTGACCACAGTGCAATCAAACTAGAACTCAGGACTAAGAAACTCAATCAAAACCGCTCAACTACATGGAAACTGAACAACCTGCTCCTGAATGACTACTGGGTACATAACGAAATGAAAGCAGAAATAAAGATGTTCTTTGAAACCAATGAGAACAAAGATACAACATACCAGAATCTCTGGGACACATTTAAAGCAGTGTGTAGAGGGAAATTTATAGCACTAAGTGCCCACAAGAGAAAGCAGGAAAGATCTAAAATTGACACTCTAACATCACAATTGAACGAACTAGAGAGGCAAGAGCAAACACATTCAAAAGCTAGCAGAAGGCAAGAAATAACTAAGATCAGAGCAGAACTGAAGGAGATAGAGACACAAAAAACCCTCCAAAAAATCAATGAATCCAGGAGTTGGTTTTTTGAAAAGATCAACAAAATTGACAGACCGCTAGCAAGGCTAATAAAGAAGAAAAGAGAGAGGAATCAAATAGACGCAATAAAAAATGATAAAGGGGATATCACCACCGACCCCACAGAAATACAAACTACCATCAGAGAATACTATAAACACCTCTACGCAAATCAACTAGAAAATCTAGAAGAAATGGATAATTTCCTGGACACGTACACTCTTCCAAGACTAAACCAGGAAGAAGTTGAATCCCTGAATAGACCAATAGCAGCCTCTGAAATTGAGGCAACAATTAATAGCCTACCCACCAAAAAAAGCCCAGGACCAGATGGATTCACAGCTGAATTCTACCAGAGGTACAAGGAGGAGCTGGTACCATTCCTTCTGAAACTATTCCAATCAATAGAAAAAGAGGGAATCCTCCCTAACTCATTTTATGAGGCCAACATCATCCTGATACCAAAGCCTGGCAGAGACACAACAAAAAAAGAGAATTTTAGACCAATCTCCCTGATGAACATCGATGCAAAAATCCTCAATAAAATACTGGCAAACCGGATTCAGCAGCACATCAAAAAGCTTATCCACCATGATCAAGTGGGCTTCATCCCTGGGATGCAAGGCTGGTTCAACATTCGCAAATCAATCAACGTAATCCAGCATATCAACAGAACCAAAGACAAGAACCACATGATTATCTCAATAGATGCAGAAAAGGCTTTTGACAAAATTCAACAGCCCTTCATGCTAAAAACGCTCAATAAATTCGGTATTGATGGAACGTACCTCAAAATAATAAGAGCTATTTATGACAAACCCACAGCTAATATCATACTGAATGGGCAAAAACTGGAAAAATTCCCTTTGAAAACTGGCACAAGACAGGGATGCCCTCTCTCACCACTCCTATTCAACATAGTGTTGGAAGTTCTGGCTAGGGCAATCAGGCAAGAGAAAGAAATCAAGGGTATTCAGTTAGGAAAAGGAGAAGTCAAATTGTCCCTGTTTGCAGATGACATGATTGTGTATTTAGAAAACCCCATCGTCTCAGCCCAAAATCTTCTTAAGCTGATAAGCAACTTCAGCAAAGTCTCAGGATACAAAATTAATGTGCAAAAATCACAAGCATTCTTATACACCAGTAACAGACAAGCAGAGAGCCAAATCAGGAATGAACTTCCATTCACAATTGCTTCAAAGAGAATCAAATACCTAGGAATCCAACTTACAAGGGATGTAAAGGACCTCTTCAAGGAGAACTACAAACCACTGCTCAGTGAAATCAAAGAGGACACAAACAAATGGAAGAACATACCATGCTCATGGATAGGAAGAATCAATATCATGAAAATGGCCATACTGCCCAAGGTTATTTATAGATTCAATGCCATCCCCATCAAGCTACCAATGAGTTTCTTCACCGAATTGGAAAAAACTGCTTTAAAGTTCATATGGAACCAAAAAAGAGCCCGCATTGCCAAGACAATCCTAAGTCAAAAGGACAAAGCCGGAGGCGTCACGCTACCTGACTTCAAACTATACTACAAGGCTACAGTAACCAAAACAGCATGGTACTGGTACCAAAACAGAGATATAGACCAATGGAACAGAACGGAGCCTTCAGAAATAATGCCACACATCTACAACCATCTGATCTTTGACAAACCTGACAAAAACAAGAAATGGGGAAAGGATTCCCTATTTAATAAATGGTGCTGGGAAAATTGGCTAGCCATAAGTAGAAAGCTGAAACTGGATCCTTTCCTTACTCCTTATACGAAGATTAATTCAAGATGGATTAGAGACTTAAATGTTAGACCTAATACCATAAAAACCCTAGAAGAAAATCTAGGTAGTACCATTCAGGACATAGGCATGGGCAAGGACTTCATGTCTAAACTACCAAAAGCAACGGCAGCAAAAGCCAAAACGGAAAAATGGGATCTAATTAAACTACAGAGCTTCTGCACAGCAAAAGAAACTACCATCAGAGTGAACAGGCAACCTACAGAATGGGAGAAAATTTTTGCAATCTACTCATCTGACAAAGGGCTAATTTCCAGAATCTACAAAGAACTCAAACAAATATACAAGAAAAAAACAAACAACCCCATCAAAAAGTGGGGAAAGGATATGAACAGACATTTCTCAAAAGAAGACATTCATACAGCCAACAGACACATGAAAAAATGCTCATCATCACTGGCCATCAGAGAAATGCAAATCAAAACCACAATGAGATACCATCTCACACCAGTTAGAATGGCAATCATTAAAAAATCAGGAAACAATAGGTGTTGGAGAGGATGTGGAGAAATAGGAACACTTTTACACTGTTGGTGGGATTGTAAACTAGTTCAACCATTATGGAAAACAGTATGGCGATTCCTCAAGGATCTAGAACTAGATGTACCATATGACCCAGCCATCCCACTACTGGGTATATACCCAAAGGATTATAAATTATGCTACTACAAAGACACATGCACACGTATGTTTATTGCAGCACTATTCACAATAGCAAAGACTTGGAATCAACCCACATGTCCATCAGTGACAGACTGGATTAAGAAAATGTGGCACATATACACCATGGAATACTATGCAGCCATAAAAAAGGATGAGTTTGCGTCCTTTGTGGGGACATGGATGCAGCTGGAAACCATCATTCTTAGCAAACTATCACAAGAAGAGAAAACCAAACACCGCATGTTCTCACTCATAGGTGGGAACTGAACAATGAGTTCACTTGGACTCGGGAAGGGGAACATCACACACTGGGGCCTATCATGGGGAGCGGGGAGGGGGGAGGGATTGCATTGGGGAGGTATACCTGATATAAATGATGAATTGATGGGTGCTGACGAGTTGATGGGTGCAGCACACCAACATGGCACATGTATACATATGTAACAAACCTGCACGTTATGCACATGTACCCTAGAACTTAAAGTACAATAAAAAATAAAAGAAATAAAAAAAAATAAAAAAAAATAAAAAAAAGAAAAAAAATAAGTAAGAATTACTGTAGTATGGGTTCATCTGCTTTTATGTTAATTGTCTTGGGCAACATGAACAAGGCTGAAAAATCAATGATTTGTCAACTGGTCATTTATATTTATGTGCATAATCTGTAATAAGTACAAGTCATCCAGTTATTTTCTTCTTTTACTGTTTTGCAAATGATTCAAATGATACATAGTAGAATTAATATAAATATCAAATTGTGAGTAATGTGATTTGGGTTAAAAGTATTGAATTATTTGTAATTAATTGACAAAATGCTAACTGTAATTCTAATCATATTCAGTTTCAGCATGTAGAGACTTGCATTGTCTCCTTCACCTAACTCAGTTTAACAGAAAATAAACTATCAGAGCCTCTTTGCTTTAACAATTATGCTGGGTAAATTAGTCTGTTCTCACACTGCTATAAATAACTACCTGGAACTGGGTAATTTATAAAGAAAAGAGGTTTAATTGATTCACAGATCCACAGGTTGTACAGGAGGCATGACTAGGGAGGCCTCAGAAAACTTACCGCCATGATGGAAGGTGAAGGGGAAGCAAGCATATCTTCACATGGCTGGCAGGAGAGACAGACGGAGAGAGAAGGGAAGGTTCCACACACCCTCAAACAACCAGATCTCTTGAGAACTCTATCACAAGAACAGCAAGGGGGACATCTGCCCCCATGATTCAATCACTTCCCACCAGATCCTTCCTCCAACACTGGGAACCACAATTCAACATGAGATTTGTGTAGGGACACAGAGCCAAACCATATTACTGGGCTGAATAAATAATTTTGGATTTTCTAGAAGGTTTAGCTTTAATATTTGAGAAAGAATAAATGCAGTTGATAACATAAAGAAAAATTTCTGTATGCCTTATTGAAAGGAATGCCAAAGCCATTAACCACCCCTGAAATAAACTAACAAACCTTTGAAATAAATATCAACTAAGATTTATATTTAGAAGGATATGAGGTTAGTTCTTACTGCTAGGCAACCAGTTGACCTAAGTTTAATTTAAATCAGCATTGTAGTGTCACCTAATGGACAGTAAAGATAAGTTCTTTTATACGTGGAATACAGTGGTGCTTCCCTCCCCCCACCCCCACTTTAAAAATGCATCTTTATATCTATGATTGTGTCTATAGAGCCAAATGAAGTGGGAAAATATGACATTTTTTTGGGAATAAATGTGGCCAAAATGGAACTATCATTAAAATTATCTAGGTAATGGGAGATACATTTGGTATTTCTAATGTCTTCATTTCTTTGCTTTCTGCTTTCTGTTCTAGTCCCTTAAAAGATAGTGGGCTCATTGAATGTAACAGCTGGCATTCTAGATAATGGCAATGTGAAATGACCAATATATTGAGTATTGGTTATCCTCTTGTGTAAATGCTAAAAGGTAACTTCAGTTCCTACAGTGGGGGATCTGGCTCCACAGAGATGGACTCTTCCATATTTATATAGACTATTTCCACTTACATCTCTCTTTCTCCTTCAGTAATGCCAAACTGAGACTGATAATTTTCTGCTTACACATTGTATGATATCCTCCAAACACATGGCTATATAGTTAATTTTTTGTCGTTGTTTGAGTCTTCTACATTTAATCAAGTTTATCAACATATACATATCTGTCTAGTTAAGGATCAAAGGAAATGACAGATACTAAATATATTCACCCTGTCACTAGTAGGACATATGAGGAGTAAGAAAATAAACCCGCTAATAGGCATATGAAGTCAAATCAAAACATCAATTTGTCATTTTTCTTTATTAAGCTTGAAAATAGTTTTTTAAAAGATTATTCAGTCCTGGTAAGTTATGATAAGACACACATTCTAGTGCATTGTTATTTGCAAAAAATAATTAGTAAAAAATCTTTTGGAATTAATTTGTGTACACTAATGTTCACAAACTTTGGGACAGTAATCTCACTTATAGGAATAATTGTAATTACCTAATTCTTACATAGAAAACAATATATAAAAGAGGATGTCAAACAGACCATTGTTTCATAGTTATTGACAAAAATTAAATAACGCAGAAGTCTACCAATAAGAAATTATGATACAACTGTGTGGCATGCTTTGCTATTTTTCAAATATTTAATAGAAATAGAAATCATAAAACATTATGGGTCTAATGTTCATAAATGATGTAAAATTTAGACAGTATTTGAAAGCTTGGATATCGGTATGTTTACAAGTATATCTTCTTGGAAGTGTGTGTCAGTATATAGTATTAGTGTATTATTTAAGGTATTAATGAAAATAATAGACAAACTCTGAAATTTCAGTGGTTTTATAATAAAAGGTCATTTCTCATTCATACAAC
Source organism: Piliocolobus tephrosceles (assembly GCF_002776525.5). Classification (NCBI taxonomy): domain Eukaryota; kingdom Metazoa; phylum Chordata; class Mammalia; order Primates; family Cercopithecidae; genus Piliocolobus; species Piliocolobus tephrosceles. Next base: position 21,165,439 of record NC_045434.1, on the reverse strand, counting down.
TTCACAGTAGTTCAATGCTGGTGCTTGGAGGAGAACCTTCTAGGTGATTCAGGGATTCAAGCTCCTTCTATTCCATAACTCCACCATCTCCTCCAGGACCATGGGGTTCGTTAGTTTGACCTCACAGAACTGAAAGGCAAGACGGAAAGCCACATCTACTGCTCACCTCAGGCCTGAAGTGACACAACCCCCTCCGAATCAAATTCTATGGGCCAGAACTAGTTACATGATCCCACCTGGACACGTGCATTGGAGAATGTGGCTTTGCTGGCTGGAAGGCTGCTTTGCAACAATAATGCTACATTAAGGAAGGCAAACACAGATTTTTACGGGGGAAAAAACTGTGTCTCTGCCACAACTATTACAGTAGTCAAATACCTAGGCTCTGAAATCAGACTAAGGATTAAATGGGAAATTTAATAGTATCTACTTCATAAGTAGATTGTGAGAATTATATGAAATAATCACAGTAAAGCACTTACATTGTGCTTTACGTGGTGGCAGTGAAGATCATGATAATCTTGTTTTCTCTGTCGATAATATTTCAGAAAAATATTAAGGAATAATATAAAATATTAATAGTGATGAGATTCAGTGATTTTCCTTCTTTTTCTGGTTTCCAAATTTTCTGTATTGTGATTAGTTAATTTTATTATAAATATTAATTCTCATACACATCTGAATATAGGCTATTCAAAGAGTTTTGAAATTAATTGTATTTAGTCAACACTTTCATAGTGCTTAATAAGTGATGGCTATTCTTTTAAACACTTAACATATCTGTTGGAAATAAGGACTTTGGAAAAGATAGCAGATTACGGTCTTGAAATTCTGTGTAAGTAAAGATGGCTGCAGGAGAATCATTAATTATATATATGTGTGTGTGTGTGTATATATATCCATACGTTTTTTTCTATTATGTCTGATTTTCCATATGCAAAAAGCTGAAAGCAGACCATGGTTAGATTAGTGGCCTAAACTTGTTCTGCCAGGAAAATCCAGGAATATAAATGTTTGGTTCAACTCACAAGAGTGGAACTCTTGTCAACAGAAGTAGGTATTGTTACTTACCTTTTGCAGAGGAGAGAACTGAGGTTCGCAGAGGAGAGAACTGAGGTTCACAGAGGAAGTGATCTGCCCTCAGTCACACCCCTGTGTCACTTTGGTGCCGGTGGTGTTAACATTCGGGAAGTAATACAGCATGGAGTTCAGAGGAGCATTTTTATAGCTAAAGGGCAGCATCCTAAGCACTTTAGGCAACTAAGTGATGAGAAGCCAGGTTAGATAACAGGCCTTGGGTGAGGAATAGAAAGGTCGATGGCAGGGATTCAAGACACATCACTCATTTTTGAATTTTGCTTAAGGTTGACAACACTTCTAAAGCCTTCTTAAATAGCAGCAGGAAATTTGAACACAAGAGTTCAAGTAATAATGCTGACCTGAAAAATACAATTGAGATTAAATTTTCATTCGTTTGATAAACATATCAGGAACATTTGGTATTCAGAAAATAAGGAAACAAAATGAAAAAGACAAGCTCTTCCATAGAGGAGCTCAGAGGATAGCTGGGGAGGAAGGAAGCATAATTACGGTACATAGTATTAAAAGCTGAAGTAGAGGAATATCTAAATTAAAATTTAAAATATGGAAGAGTTTTTCTTATGAAAAAAATAAACTTTTAAAGTACATAGAGGAGTAATAAAGTTCTCCAACAATAAAAGCAATTTTTCCTATCTAGATTTTATACCAAATAGTTTACCAATATTGAGCTGAATTGCCAGCTATGTATCCAGAACATTTCACATATGTACACCTTGAGGACAAGAATTGCTACAGTGGGGACATTCAAGGTCTTCAAAATCAAGATTGATGTGCTTTAGGAAATACTGATTCTATGAAGATGCAACTAATATTTATTGAATACACCAATGTGCCAAGTGAGTCCCCATATTACTATCACTGAATACCAAGATAGGGTTTACTAGCGAACACTCTGGCAAGAAACAATAAAACTCTTTTCTCAAAAAGTGGATTTATTTATGAGCCATTTCAGGTTTACTAGAAACAATCAGTTCTAGTGTTGTCTAGTATTTTTAGTTCTAAAATATAGATGCACCACTATTGATCATAACCAACTATTGTGGAACATTTGCCTCTGCTGTGCCTCTGTATTTCTTGCCTAGTTCCTCTCACATGTCAAATTAACTTCTGAAACTCCTTATTACATAGTATATCCAATGAATAAAAAGACCCTGTGAGCGTGAGTGTGTGTGAGAGAGTGTGTATGTGTGTGTATATGTGTGTGTGGGGTGTTTTCCTGGCTAACACATGTCAGGATCTGTCTAAGCCCCTCGCTTTGTGCTCAAATGTCACCCTGCCAGAATTCATTACATCCTGTTTATTAATTAATTAAAACATATTTATACAGAACAGGCTTTATGAGATGGAGTAAAAAATAACGTTATGAGAGGCATCCTCCAGACAGAGTGACTTTTCTCCGATGGCAACCAGGAATGCAACTCCAGCATTCCCTGTCAATGCCACTGCGAGAGTTGAGATGATATGAAAATGTGGTAATTAAAGGTAGAAGATCAATAAATTAATTTTGGAACTGGATATGGGGGAAATGTCTCTTTTCTAAATCATGGTCTGATCATAAATATCACTTCGGCTTTTTGATAAGAAAAAACACATCAGCACTCTATACACACACTCACTCACAGACACATACATGTTACTCCAGAGGTGTCATGGGGGCATAAAGTGAGGTGCTAAGGCAGCTGTGAAGATTCAGCTAATGCTTGCTGACCTTCTGCTGACACCAGCCACTGGACAAGGTGTTTCCATGATCTTTTCTTCAAGTCAGCTTACTATATGACACGAGGACATTTATCTCACTCCCTTCTATCTCAGGTTTCTTCCTTGTCTTCCAAACGAGGTTCAACAGACATGCCCAACCTCCCAGAGCTACTGTGAGGGTACAACAGAGTATGAGAACCTGCTTGGAAAAATAAATTAACATAGCATTGGAAATAAAGTGTCATTACTGGATGGGTTTTCTAAGCATCTTTTTAGGAACATATTTTGGTGAAGCAGTACCTAGGCTATGTCTATGGGGCTCAGTCTTGTATTTAAATAAACCTATATTGACAGATATAGGTTTATTTTGGGTACAAAAGTTGGAAGGGATGTCAATAATTATTGGATATAATCATGTTATCTTGAAGATATTGTAAGCTGAGGGTAAGAAAGGCTTACTTTACAAGAAATACATGTATGTATTCATATATAACACACACACACACACACACACACACACACATATAATATTCCATGAGGAACCCTTAGAAAGCTGTAATATAAAATTATAAAAAAGAGACCACCCTTGCTCCCAACAAAACAAAAAACAAGAACAATAAAAACAAAACAAGTAGTGATGAGAAATAAAAAATAGAAAATGCCTGAGATGAGGACTTCTTACTTTTGTCTTCCGGCAAATGCAGAAATGAAACTAAAATTTATGGTACATAAAATAGTGTCAGGAACACATATTTGTCGAATGAAACATCTGAAAAACATTGAGAGGGAAATTAGTTGTGTCCAATACTCAAGTAGGACATATTTATTCATTCTGGCTTTTATAACTAAATGGAAATCAATGTGAAAAATCAAATTTGATTTACTTAAATTTTCTTTAAAGCTTGCTTTTTAGGAATATATCTATCTAGTCTGTAGTATGAAGCATAGCTGTTTGTGATAAGCTGGCTGTTTGCTGTTCAATGATACTAGCAATGATTTTGAGTTGTAATCATTGGCTGTCCAATTCTAGTTTGTGGGTTGTGCCTAATTTAAAATTAATCCTTTTCAAAAAATGTTAGGCAATAGCTCACGACTATTGTATGATGCATGACTATCAAAATTGTGGGTTACTGGTCTTATATGGTTGATTTTTCTTTCCTGACCTGTATAGAACTTTTAAAATAAGGTAGAAAAAAAAGCTTCTCAATTTAAATATTATAGATTTTTTTCTAGAAGGCAGATATAAAAATTGAACTTGAGATTACTCAGGGGTTAATTTTCCATCTGTCTTTTATTAATGTAAAATTCTTGAAATTTAAGTATTGTAGTGGACCACCAGTCCTGTCTCATTTACTATGTTAGGAAACAGGCTCATCAGAGTGTAGCCAGGCACTCCCAGCTAATAAGAAAAGAGCCTGGGTTCCCACTCTTAGCCTAGGCCCTTGCTTCTAAAATGAGTTCCCTTTATAAAAAGTAAATTCACAGAAATGTCAAAAAAATAAAATAAAGTTTCCAAAGCATACCTAGACGTAAACCACTGTGTTTTCTGACTAAAGTTTTGAATATTTGTTGGGATTTTAAGCTAGGTATTCTCTGATTTGGAAGTGAGGGTGCATTGCTAACAAAAGGAATATTTGCCGACTAAAATTACTTCTAGAAGTCCCCAACTCAGTGGGAATTTTAAGGGTAGGGAAATCTAGGTGTAAATGAGAAGATTAGTTTGAGGTAATTTATGTTAGGTGTAACATAAGGGATAATTGTTTTACTTAATTCTACTGTCTCTTCTGCATGCTCGCAAATTATACGTCATTGTACTCACTGTTAGAGACAGTCTAGGCCAAGGCAGTTACATGCCAATGTGCCTCCTTCCTTTTTCTCTTCTCTTGTGAGAACCTTAGAAGCTATCTGCTAGAAAACATTTTTACAAGATGGTATAAGACTACCTATCCCACATGGAATGTGCATGAGCAAGAAATAAACCTTTGCTATGTTAAGCCATTCAGATTTTGGGGCTTGTTGGATGGACAGTTGGCATTAGCTACTCATTCTTACAATCATTATTATCACTATCCTTTGCCTTTTTTTCTTTGGTTCTCTGGGTATCAGTTAGGGGCCCATTGATATATATGTCTTCCTAGTGATCAGATAAAGAGTTTTCTGTAAGAACTTTCCACTATGCAAAGAGAAGTGCCACTTTTTAAAATTGTATCAAGATGTTCTTTGTGAATTTTATGTTCCTTAAGAAACAAAGTATCTTGGTTCCTGCTAAATGCATATATTTGTACTAAAACTTGCCCATTTATGACTTTAAAAAGAGCACATTGGTGGTAGTTTGAAAACCTTGTTTCTATCATTTTTTGGTAAGTTTGTGTCTGAATACCTTAGCAATATATAGGCTAAAGTAGTGCTGTATATTTTTTTCTATTATGGGTAAGTTAAACCTGTTCTATGACCATATTATCCCATCCTTCATTTTAATAATAATTACAGCAAAATAATTACAACAATTTTGGCTAAGACTGTGAGTTGTCTTCCTTTATTCTTGTATTCTCCCTTTCTCTTTTCCCTCAGATGAGTTGGAGCTTGGCATGTTGCTATCCAGCAATAGACTATATCACCCAGCCTCCCTTGCAGCTAGGCATGGTCAGTGTGACTGGAAGTGATATGTGTGTTCTCCAAGTCATTCTCTTAAAAGGAAATTGCTTAGTCTTTACTTCCTCTTTCTGCTTTTCTTGGATGTGCTGCTGATGGGCCAACTCTAATCAAGCAGATGACGTTAAAGCCCTAAAGCAGTACTTCTCAAACATTAATTTGTTTACCAAAGAATCTTAAAATATGGATTCTGATTCAGAAAATCTGGATGGGGCTTGAGCTTTCACATTTTTAACACGTTCCCTGGTGATGCTGTTGTTGATAGTCCAGGGCTCTGCACTTGAAATAACTAGGTCTTAGAAAATGACTGACACACAAGCTAGAAGAAACCTGGGACCCTGGATGACCTCTGGGAGCAGAGCTACACCCCTTACCCTGGACTACTCCTCTCTCCATTGCTTGGAGAGAGATAAATCAACTTCTCTTATATATCCACTATGTTTTTGGATTTATTGGTTAGCTCTAGCCTATACTCCAAGGAATACAAAGGTAGTTATAAGGATAATAATAAAAGTAATAATAAGTGCCATTTACTGAGTGCTTACCATGTGGCAGACACTTATAGTCATTATCTTTTAATATTCATAATACCCAGTGAAGTATTATACTCATTTTATAGATGTGGAAGCTAAGGAAAGAAGGAATCCCTAACTGGTCCAAACTCACATAATACGGCAGTATTGGTATTAATTGGCATCCCTGGTATTAAAGCTTGGATGTCTGTCCTCAAATGAGACATTTATTGCCAAACTGACCACAGTGTGACTAGTGTATGTATGTACATGTTTTAGACCTAATCAGCTTTCCCCTGATTTTGCCTCTGGGTGTTTGGGTTAATGTTGACCATTTTCTTCCAGACAGCAAGTCAGGGAGGATAATTCTTTGCTATTTATGAGAAAGAGTACCCAAAATTATCATCCTTTCTGTCTATCATTAATTCTTAACCAAGATTACAGAAAAAATAATAGACCAAGATTACAAGAGAAGGCACTAATGTACATATAACATGTAAAGATAGAGATCTGTTCCCCTTTACTGCTTCATCTTACTAGGTTCTTGTCTTCTACTCATCAGCTTTTTTATTTTGGTCTCTGGTGAGCTATGAGAGAGACAAAAAGAAAGGGATGCTGATGCATCACAAGCCTGCAAAATGTTAAGTCTGGTGGGGGGGGACGTGGGGGCAAGGGAGGGGATGCCGGAAACCAGCATACTTGTCTAATGTTTTTCTGTACTCTGGCTACTTCGCCAATCAGAATTGTTAGGTGGAGTCAACCAGAGATTCGATCAGCCTAGGGAAGGGAAAATGAAAGCACTCTGGATGCCTCCTGCATTTGTCTCATCTTGGGGATAATTAACTGATTAAGGCAAAGCCAAATGAGACACTGCATTTCTGAAGCAGTGTCTGGGGAGAATAATAGATTAAGACATTTTCCAAACACAACCCTGGATTAAAAGTCAAACCGTAAAAGGAGCATTTCTTCCAACTCCAGAAGGGTGGACTTCACCTCTAGGGTGGACAGTTTAGGTTTATTATTTTTGTGGCAGAGTAATAGTGACATTTCTACTTAAAAGTCCTTATGACCTTTCTAAGGGAGCTGTTTGTGCTTCACTTGTTCTGTCATTTTTCTCCTTTCCCCCGGAGATCACCTTGCTTTTATAACTATGAGAGACTAATAGAAGGGGCAAGGAAGGGGTAGGAAGAATGAAAAAGAGAATATATGAGAAAGAGGTACTGTAATGCTGTGAAAAGATAAAAAAAAAAAAAAGAAGGTGAAGGAGGATAAAAGAAGATAAATTGGTCTCTATAATAAATATAAATTCTAGGTCTCTATGCTGAAAATATCAGAAAATACTATCTTGGTGGCTGATTATTACAAAACCAATAGATTTCCAGTGAAAAATAATCATTCCTGTAATGTATAAAGCCTTGATAATTGTTACTTAAATGCTGGGGCTGTGTAACAGGAGGCTGATTTCTCTGCATTACTTTACCTTTGCCCACTTTATTCACCTCTTATTTTTCTTGAGCACCATGCAGCTCCACCCTCTGCTTCTGTGCAACCTGGTAGCCTCATTGTGACCCTCATTCTTTGAGATTCTGAATTAATTTTTTTTTCTGGCCTTTCTTCTTAGGGGGTGGTTGTGGAGGACGTTCCATTCTAATCTAAAGGTATCTATCTGTTATAGATTCCTTTCCACCAAGATTCCATCCACGTGTGTAAAATTTACAAACTCAAATTAAGCCACTCATGGGTAGTAATTAAACCACACATTAATCTTCCCAAGTAATGTTTGTGTTTTAATACACAAAGGAATTTTAGATATCTTGCTTGGAATTTTAGATATTCTGACAGGATTAGAGAGAAATATTTTTAAATACAGAAGTTTTTCCAAGAGAAAGACTTATGTTTGGTTATATAAAAACATCTAGTAACTGAATCTGAATGTCTTCTTAAAAGAGAGAGAGATAAGTTCTTCAATTTTGGTATTATTGGCATCAGTTTGGTACATAGTGTCTGTTCTATTTCATTTACATAGATAAAATAATAAACCTTATTCAACAGTGTTCTTTAAAAAACAAACTTAACTTGCCCATTATGTGATGCATGTATAAAATAGTAGGTTAATCACCATGCAGAATGGAATTTGTATCAACTCAGTAATTGATAAAGAATTGTAACTGAAGCACAATGCTCTTTTTTGTTTTATTTTTAATGGACACGTGATAATTGTACACATTTTTGGGGTACAGTACGATGTTTCAATATTTGTAGACATAATATAAAGATCAAATCAAGGTAATTAGCATATCTATCACCCCAAGCGTTTATCATTCCTTTGTGGTGTGAACATTCAAAAATCCTCTCTTGTAGTTATTTTGAAATATACAATATAATGTTGTTAACTATAGTCACCATACTGTGCGATAGAATACCAGAATTTATTCCTCTTATCTAACTATAATTTTATAGACATTGAGCAGTCTCTCCCCATTGACCCCCAACACCAACCACCCTCCCCTTACCAGCCTCTGGTAACTACTATTCTACTCTACTTCCATGAAATCAGTTTTTTTTTTTCTTTTAGATTCCATGAGTGAGATCATGCAGTATTTATCTTTCTGTGCCTGCTAACTTTAGTTAACATAATGTCCTCTGGGTTCATCTATGTTACTGCAAATGACAGGATTTTATTCTTTTTTATGGCTGAATAGTATTCCATTGTATATATAAACCATATTTTCTGTATCTATTCGTTTACTGATGGACATTTGTATTGATTCCATATCTTGGCTATTGTGAATAGTGCTGCAATAAACATGAACGTGCAGGTAACTCTTCAACATACTGCTTTCATTTCCTTTGGATAAATACCCAGTAGTGAGATTATTCTGGGATCATATCGTAGTTCTACTTCTAGTTTTTTGAGAAATCTCTATACTGTTTTTCCATCATGGCTGTAAATGTAATTTACATTCCCACCAACAGCCTATAAGGGTTCCCATTTTGCTACATCCATGCCACTATCTGTTATTTTTTGTCTTTTCAATAATAGCCATTCTAATTGAGGTGAGATGATATCTCATTGTGGTTTAAATTTGCATTGAAGTGCTATACTCTTATTAGAGAAAGGAGTACTTATTAAACTCTTTATTAAATGCTACTGCCAACCAGCCAAACCATTCTTTGTGAACAATAATAAATATTTGTTTATTTTTCAGCTGCTGAATTTTGTAGTGATTCATTACATAGCAGTCGCTAATTGAAACACTTCCCCAAGGCTGAAAAATTCTTTCAAAGGTCCCTTTAACTGATGAACACACAAAATCAGTAATACATTCAGCAGAATTATTACAGTGTGAAATTAAGTTATTGTGAACATATCTTTACTTTGTGGTGAATACTTAGAAGTGATTAAGAGAGGCAAGAACACTCTTAAATTCTTCTCTTCCTTTTTCTCTCTCTCCTTTTATAAAATTTATCAACAACCTGTGATGGGAAATGACAATAGAAATAAGTAAGCCATTGCTTTGCCCTTAAGGTGCTTACAGTATATTGGTCATGTATGACTGTGTGAGGGAAGGCAGACAAGTAAATGAATAATTATAGGACATTGGTAAGATGATAACCGAGGTATGGGAACATGAAAGAAAAAACATGATGCTTACTTCTGACTAAGAACATAAGGAGTTTACAAAGGATATCTTATTTGCGCTAAGTTTTGAAAGAATCGGTTAGAACCTTGATGCATAAAACATGATCCACACACCAGTAAATAGCATCAGCGTCACTGTCGGAGTTTGTTAGCAATGCGGACTTTGTGATGGTTCTCATTTTGTCTGCATATTAGAATCATCTGGGAGTTTTGCAAAAAAGTGATGCCCAATATTGCTCTATATGGAGTTTCCCATTAAATTGTCTTAGGATGGAGCACAAACATTAAGATGTTTGGAATATCCAGGCACCAGTGAGTGGTCTAGTAAGGCTACAGGCATATGTTAGATTGTTCAGGTGCTTTGTGCTGCTGTACATCAAGGTGTAAAGAATGAGCATGGTGATATAGATTTCCAAGGTTCTGAGAAAATCTTCTGACTCTCTTGTCTGTAAATGTGGAAATTCTGAAAATGGTCATGATGACTTTGGTTGATGCCTGGCTACTGAAATAACTTCCATGCCAAAAATCTTAGAATGCCTAGAGACATGGATGTTCTAAATGAGACTGTAAAAGTTACCAAGCTGCAAAGATTGGAAGCAGGAGGGAAGGATAAAGGAAACAGATCATATTAGGAAATCTACTTGTCAATGTTATAATGAACAAAAGCTTACTGGCAACTTTGAAAAGTTTTATATAATAGTGTCGGGAAGAACTTAATTAATTTACACAGTTTCCTTATGGTTTTTGTTCAGTTCTGCATCCTGCCTGCCCTGGCTCTGGTTGGAGAGAGCATTTAAACCTCAGAATCTGTCACTGATAAATATTACAGGTCCCATGGCATTCCCACTGCATTCATTGCAATGTTTGGGCCAAGTTCCAATCAGAAAGTTACTTTCTATTGACTGTAAATTTCACACCTCTAACATGACGACTTCTCATAACACACACTCTCTAAATTGGCTTCAAGTCCTGCCTGAAACCAAGTATGACACATGCCCTCAAATGGGCTTCAAATTGAGCCACAGCCTTGGCTAAACATATTTTAATGACAACACATAACATTCAGGTCATCGAAAGAATATTTCCCTCCTCATATGATACATGTGCTGCTGGCATAAAATTATATGACTTACGTCCCCTTTCAGCATTGGGAGGGTCGAGAAATCTTTTTCACTTTCGGTCTGAAATTACTCTTTGGTATAAATTATTACTCACAGTTCAACACTTGCTGTGTTCTGCCCAGAGGTGGCTGCCTTCTCAAAGAGTCTGTGATTTATGGGTGGAGGCAGAAGGGCGAGAGTGCCTCTGAGCAAACATGTACCTGCCCAGTGTTCCCTCTGTCAGATGCAACAGAGGGTTGAGGAGCGGGAGCCCACCAAATCGAACAAATCAGACAAATCACAGAGAAGCCCTTTACCTCTATTGAATAATTGAGGTGTAGAAGGGAATCATTGAGGGTATGTCTACTCTACTCAGCTGGTTCTTGATGTTTTTCAGATCCGTCAAGACTGGAACCAGTTATAATCAGGAATGATCTAGGAGGCTGACAATGGATTCTAGTGCTGGACCTGCCCCTTGCTAACTTTTATGAGTGAGCAATTAACATTGGTAAGCCTCCCTTGCCTCAATTATATAAACAAGATAGCATATTTTTTGTTTAATTTGCAAGGTTATTATTTCATTCAAGTAAGACAAATTATTTAAAATGTTGTGTGAACTGAACAAATCTATGATGCTTTTATCAGATGCAGGAGTTATCATAAAATATGGTGGGTTTACCACAGGGCCTATCTTCCTCAAGGGTTATAGCTTTTTTATTATGAGCTACACTCAGAGGCATTTAAATAATAGGCCCCTTTACAATATCATATACTCCATCTCCATCCTGCATGTGGTTGGGATTCTATATATTTTTGACCTTAAGAAAAATACAAAAAAAGTGTCTCATTTTTATTGTAAAGGAAATAGATTTCCAGAATCTTACCCCCTTCAGAAATTGAAAGACCTGATTATCAACTGTCTATAAGGACAGCAGAAAACAATGAAACTAAAAGGTAATCTGCCGTTTTTGTAAACTCTTCGTTACTTGCATTAAATCTCTAAGGTGAAAGAGCTTATTTTCAACAAGTTAGAACATTCAGGAATTTAGAGTTGCTAATTTTGAAAAAATAGAAAAGGGGTGCTGTGGTTATCTACCAAAAATTCAAATCTCTATAATAAGCATGTATTCATTAGGAAAAGATGCCTGGGAGCTATTCTGGCTTACGAAACACTGAAATTAAAGGAATTTGGCCCAGTGAGGAAATGTATCCTTGTGGATGGTCAGAGTGACCACAGACTTCAGTGGCTATGAGGATGGGTCGGCTTGGGAGTTCCAGGAATTTTAATCAGAGGTCACCTTCCCATAAGCCACTGCCCGTGTAGGTTGAACTCTTTTTTTTTTTTCTTGATTTTCTAAGTTGATTATTCAGCTTTAGCTTTAAATTTCCCTTCTCTGTGTGCATTAAAAGATTAATTTCTTATGCTTTGGGAGACAGAGTCTATTTTACAGAGGAGATCTCTGGGCACCTAGAGGAAATGTGACATTTCTTAGATCTTCCAATGGATCCTGGCAGATTTTAAGTGAAGATACCTACCCACCCCCCATTCTGAATTTCAAGTCTTTTCTCTCTAGATTCACTATCTCCTTTATCATGCAAGTGTAGTTCCTAAAGACACACTTCTCAGACATAATTAACCATTAGAAGAATATTATCAAAGGATCAGTTTGCTAAATGTTAGCAGCATTGCCAGGAGTTACATTGGGAATTATCGTAAACAAGATAATACATTTGTTTTGTGTGTATCAACCATAATAGATGTGCACCTATTAGAGCATACCAAATATTTTTGATGTGCTTTAATCTAGATTTTAACAGTATGAAAAAAATACGTGAAAAAATACTGCATAACAATATATCATACATAATACATATTATATACTATATATGTATATGCTACATATTAATAACTATATAGCTATATATTATATATATCATATATATAATAATTGATATAAATACATTTTAAAGGTTTTTCTTAAGAATGAGATGCATAATTTAGTTTCATCACATTGGCACTGCCTCTGTGTATTTAAAATAATTGATTTGTGGACATTCTGTTTATGCATAAATTCTCAGGAGTACATTTGGGGTATTGAAGAGTACTTAAAGAGTAAAGATTGTTTAGAACCAGATTATTTAGAATTTCAACTCTGTCGAGATGCCGAGAAGCACAGTAGAGTACCAGCTTCTAGGATCACTATGTATGTCAAGGAAAGTTACCCAAAATATATGACAATTAAGCCGAATCACGAAGGTCAGGGAAGAATTCGGAGAGAGCATTCCAGGCAGACTCCCAGTAGAATGAGAAGATGCAAATATTCTAGGGGCTGTGGGTGGAGAGAGATGATGCAGTAAGGCAGCAGAGGGGAAAAGGATCAGGTCAGGAAGGGGTTTGTGGTCCAATCTATGGCACTTTTAATTTATCCTGAAGCCACTGAAAGCTTTTAATACAGAAAGTGCCACGGTAAGTCCTTTGTTTCTGCCCAGAGAGCCTAGCAGGTCATATGCCTAAGTTTTTGCCATGCATACCTAAATACTTGTCATTTCTATCTAACGTAACACACATTAAATAATGTTTGGGGACAGTGCTGTGGAGGGGATCAGATTTGGCTCGTGTCACTGTGCAAAAAGAAAGAGATAATGGCTCTGCAGCATAGACAGCAAAGTCTTTCTTTCAAGGGACAAGTAGGCCTGTGCAGTGGGAGACGCTGAATTGAGTGAGAGCTGTCTGTTAAATACCTCCTTGTATTAGCAAATCTCCTTGAGTGGCCTTGAAAATCACTGAAGTGCCAGAAAGCTTTATAATCCAGAGCTTAAGTTTACTTCAGTGATATGTCGCAGGAATTGTTAAGTGAGAACACAAGCCTGTCTATTCACCTTAACAAGTGAGAGAGGCCGACAGTCTTTCCCGGATCAGAAGGTGTGTAAGAGGAGGAATGGATAAGGCTTCCCGGAAAGCAACAGCTGAACCAGAGGAAAGGTTGAAACAGAGTCCAGGAGTAGAGTTTAGCAAGTCCCTGGAAGAAAGAAGTTAGGTTCCATTTACACAATATCTAGTCTGTGCCAAACATAACTAAATGTCTCCTGTATAATTTTGGTTTGTGTGGTTGTAAGATTTTATGGGCTCTTGGAACCAAGAGGAGAGACCAATGAGGAAAGTAACTGTCAACACATGTTCTTAAGGAAATCATACATTTCAATTCATCTGGCATTTGGGCATGGTGCTGACATAATAATTTTCAAGCAAAGGTGTAAGATACATCTTTTTATACCAGGCTTCAATCACCTGCAGAGACTCCCTGTTGTAAGAGTGGAGAATCAAATGTGGCTTAAATGAAAATAACTTTATTCAGGGAAGTAGGTGCCAGTGTTAGCTGAAGCAGTGGCAAAACTGATTTTTCAAACCCATGGAGTATAATCTTTATTCTAGATTATCCTCTTTCTTCCTTCTAATCATACAAAATAATGTCTTCAAATAAATATGCTGATCTACCTATGAAAAATATATTTTCTGTAGGTCATATGTTTCTAGCAATGGAGGCATTTTTAGTTAAATTGTATTCAAAAGATGGCCAGGTACAGTGGCTCATGCCTGTAATCCCAGCACTTTGGGAAGCTGAGGCTGGCAGATCACCTGAGGTCAGGAGTTCGAGACCAGCCTGGCCAACATGGTAAAACCCCATCTCTACTGAAAATACAAAAATTAGCTGGACGTGGTGGTGGGCTCCTGTAATCCCAGCTATTTGGGAGGCTGAGGCAGGAGAATTGCTTGAACTCGGGGGTTGGAGGTTGCAGTGAGCTAAGATTGTGCCACTGCACTCCAGCTTGGGCAACAGAATGAGACTCTGTCTCAAAAAAAAAGAACGAGACTGCCGCCTGCCCAATATGGGCTAGTTACCCCTAACTGAGCCAGCTGGAACTTACCTCTGTTTTCTGGTAAACATATCTACAAAATAGTTACTGAGGATATTTAATTGTATGCTAGGAACTCTGCAAGTTCTTTATGTAGACCATTTTGTCTAATATCCAAAGCAATTATCCCAGAAAGGCCCTATTATTAACTTGATTTTTCAGAAGGGGAGTCTGTGGCATGAAGTGGTTAAGTAACTTGCTCAAGGTCATACTGCCATTAAGTGGCAGAATTGGGATTTGAGCTTATGACTACCTAACTTCAGGGCTCAGGTACCATAAATTATTAGTTTAGTTTTTTTTCTATGTATTAAGTTTACCAGTTCATTTATGGGCTGAACCTCATACCTTGCCCTTATTAGAACTTTGTTCTTAGGGACCCTAGGCAATAAAACTTTATACTCAACCATGATAAGACAATGTAATGATAATACCTCAAGGTGAATTATTTATTTTCAAATCCAAGAATCCTGAATAGCCATTTGAGTTTGAGAAAATGTGAGAAAAATAAAGGAACAGCTATCTCTGTGGGTGGGGAAAAATACGTTTTGAGATTTGGCCTAAAGTTTGCTTAATATTTAACTCACTTTACTTTTAATTTCAAAAATAAAAAAAATATATTACTGAAGTCCATGAAATAAAGGATTGTATGTTACAGAGTATAAGAAATCAGATAACATACTAATCAAACCTTCTGAACACTGCAGAACCTTTACACGTTTAGAAATTTCAGCGAATGGAGCACATTTAACTCGCCACTGACTACATGATTTCTTATGAAAAAATCTTGTCTTTTACAAGAGTGTCAGTTTGTTTGTGTGTTATGACAAAATACAGACCAGGTAATTTTTAAAATTTTATTTTACTAATTTTTGGGGGGGAACAAGTTGTATTGGCTACATGGATAAGTTCTTTTATGGCGATGTCTGAGATTTTGGTGCACTCATCCCCCGAGCAGTGTACGCTGCACCCAATATGTAGTCTTTTATCCCTCACTTTCCTCCTGCCCTTCCCCTGTGTCCCCAAAGTTCATTATATCATTCTTATGCCTTTGCATCCTCATAGCTTAGCTCCCACTTATAAGTGAAAACATACAATATTTGATTTTCCATTCCTGAGTTACTTCACTTGGAATAATGGCCTCCAAGTTCATCCAAGTTGCTGCAAAGGCCGTTATTTTGTTCTGTTTTATGGCTGAGTAGTATTCCATGGTGTATATATACTACAATGTGTATAGACCACATTTTCTTTACCCACTTGTTGGTTGATAGGCACTTAGGTTTGTTCCATAGCTTTGCCATTGTGAATTGTTCTGCTGTAAATGTGTATGCATTTGTCTTTTACATATAATGACTTCTTTTCCTATGGGTAGATATCCAGGAGTGGGATTGCAGGATCAAATGGTAGTTCTCCTTTGAGTTCATTAAAGAATCTCTATACTGTTCTCCATAGTGGTTGTACTAGTTTACATTCCTACCAGCAGTGTAAAGAGTTCCCCTTTCACCCCATTTATGCCAACATCTAATATTTTTTGATTTTTTAAATTATAGCCATTGTGTTTCTAATTTGCATTTCTCTGAAAATTACTGATGATGAACACTTTTTTCATATGTGTGTTGGTTGTTTGTATATCTTCTTTTGAGAATTGTCTATTCATGTCCTTTGCCCACTTTTCAATGGGATTATTTGTTTTTATCTTGCTGATTTGAGTTCCTTGTAGCTTCTGAATATTAGTCCTTTGTTGGATGCATAGTTTGTGAAGATTTTCTCCCCTCTCTGGGTTGCCTGTTTACTCTGCTAATTTCTTTTGTTGTGCAGAAGCTTTTTAGTTTAGTTAGGTCCATTTATTTATTTTTGTTTTATTTGCTTTTGGGTTCTTAGTCCTGATTTCTTTGCCGAAGCTAATATCTAGAAGAGTTTTTCTGATGTTGTCTTCTAGGATTTTTATGGTTTCAGGTCTTAAATTTAAGTATTTGATTCCTCTTGAGTTGATTTTTGTATAAGGTGAGAGATGAAGATCTAGTTTCATTTTTCTACATGTGGCTTGGCAGTTATCCCAGCACCATTTATTGAATAGGGTGTCCTTTCCCCACTTTATGGTTTTGTATGCTTTGTCGAAGATCAGTTGACTGTAAGTATTTGGCTTCACTTTTGGGTTCTCTATTCTATTCTGTTTGTCTAAATGCCTATTTTTATAAACCTTGTAGTATAATTTGAAGTTGGGTAATCTGATGCCTCCAGATTTGTTCTTTTTGCTTAGTATTGCTGTGGTTATGTGGGCTCTTTTTAGGTTCCATATGAATTTTAGAATGTTTTTTCTAGTTTTGTGAAGAATGATGATGGTATTTCAATGGGGATTACATTGAATCTGCAGTTTGCTTTTGGCAGTATGGTCATTTTCACAATATTAATTCTACCTAGCCACATGTATGGGATGTGTTTCCATTTGTTTGCATCATCTACGATTTTTTTTCAGCAGTGTTTTGTAGTTTTCCTTGTACAGATCTTTCACTTCCTTGGTTGAGTATATTCCTAAGTATTTTATTTTATTTTTTGCAGGTGTTGTAATAGGGATTGCGTTCTTAACTTGACTCTCAGCTTGATGTTGGTGTATAGCAGTGCTACTGATTTGTGTACATTGATTTTATATCCTGAAACTTTAGTGAATTCATTTATCAGCTCTAGGAGCTTTTGGGGTGAGTCTTTAGGGTTGTGTAGGTATTCAGTCCTATCATTGAAGAATAGTGACAGTTTGACTTCCTATTTTCCAATTTGAATATCCTTTATATTTCTTTCTCTTGTCTGATTATTCTGACTAGGACTTCCAGACTAAGTAATTTATAAACAACAGCAATTTATTTCTTACAGTTCTGGAGGCTGGGAAGTCCAAGATCAAGGTGCTGGCAGGTTTGATATCTGGTGAGGACTGGGTTTTCACTTCAAACTGGCACCTTGTGGCTGCATTCTCTGGAGGGGATGAATGCTGAGTCCTCGCATAGTAAAAGAGAAGAGAGAAAGAATGGGCTAGTTTCCTCCAACTCTCTTTATATAAGGCACTAATTCATTCATGGCAACAGAGTTCTCAAGACTTACTTTCCAAAAGACCCTACCTCTCAGTACCACCACAGTGGAAATTAAGTTTCAATACACAAATTTTAGGGGGAACAAATTCAAACCATAGCAAGGCTGCTCTAATTTTTTCATAAGAAAAAATTCCATTTAGATGACTTTATATTATATTACATCCTAGCAGAGAATGATGATATTTCCTCCATTTCCCCATCTCAGTAAATGTGAATCCTCTTTATCTAGTTTATCAGAACAAAAATCTTCATGTCTTTCTTGACTTCCTTCTTTCTCTAACTCATCAGCTCTACCATGAAATTATATCTAGTGTTTAGCTATTTCTCACCCATTCTACTACTACCTAGCCTATGCTACCATCATTTCCTACCTGAACTATTGCAACAGCCTCCCAGCTAGTCTCTCTTCTTACTTGTCTATTTGTCACACAACAGCCAGAATGATAACCTTAAAATATAATTTTGTTCATGTCACTCCTCCGTTCAAAGCCTTCCAGTGATTTTCCATCTAACTCAGAATAAAGTTAAAACACTTTACAATGTCCTACAAGGCTGTACTTGAACTGATGCACTGAAAACTCTCTGATCTTGTCTCCTACCTTTATGTTTCTCACTCATCATATTCCGGCCACATTGTTCTGCTTGCTGTTCTGCCAACAAGCTAAGCATATTCCAAACCTCAGTGCCTTTGCACGTCCTGTTCCCTATACCTGTCAAGCCTTTCCCTCAGCTACCTATGTAACTCTGTTCCTTACTTTCTTCTAATCTCTGCTCAAATTTCATGTTATCAGAGAGGGCCTCCATGATAATAATATGCAAAATGTTTTATACACACACATATATGTATAAAGGTAAAATGTTTAACAATAGTTTCTAATTCCAAAACAATTTCTGATAAATATTTATTTCCCCATACTATTTTCCAAAAAACTTTTAAATTATAATTTATAATATAGTACAGAAAAGTGCACTGCAAAGGTATGGAATTCATTAATTTATCACAAAGCAAACATCTGTTTCACTACCATCCTGGTTAAGAAATTAAACATTGTTAGCACCCCAGTGTTGAGGAGCACCTATAACCTGCTCTTAATAGTTAATGCCTTCCTTCTTTATAAAGATAGCCAGTATTTTGAATTTTATGATAATTATTTCTTCGTTTCTCTTAAATTTTTACCAACTGAGCATGTATTTTTAAACAATATAGTTAAATTTGCCTGCGATTTGAGTTTCAGATAAAATGTAATCACACTGTATATAGTTTTTTTCTCACCTGGCTCCTTTTGCTTAACATTATGTTGTGAAATTCATTTATTTTATTGTATGTAGATCTAATTCTTTTATTTTCATTACAGTGTATTATTTAATTATGTGATTATTTGTAGTTTATTTTTTTCATTCTCCTCTTGGTGCACATTTGAGTTGTTCCTGATTTGAAGTATTGTGAATAATGCTGCCATGAGCATTTATATACATGAGTTTTCATGCATATGTGCGTGGGTTTCTGCAGGATGTAAACCTTGGAATGCAATTTCTGAGTCATAGGGTATGGGAATGTTAAATTTGAGTTGATAATTCCAAAATGTTTTTAAAGTGGCTGTGGCAGTTTACACTCTCACCAGCAGGGCATGAAAGTGCTAATTAATTCACATCCTTGCCAACAATCAATATTGTTTTATTTATTTATTTATTTTTTATTTTTAGAGATGAGGTTCTTGCCATGTTGACCAGGCTGGTCTCGAACTCTTGGCCTCAAGCAATCCTTCCATCTCGGCCTGCCAAAGTGCTGGGATTACAGGCATGAACCACTGTGCCTGGCCTATTTATTTATTTTTAAATTAACTGATCTTGTGAGTGTGTAGTAGCATTGCATTGTGATTTTAATTCTAATTTCCTGTAGTGGTAATTACATTGAGCACCATTTTAAAATATTCATTATCTATTTGAATATTCATTTTTTAAAAGTACCTCCTCAAATGTTGTCCACATTTATATTTGTTTCTTAGTAGTTGGTGTATTCTAATTAAATTTATAGGGACTCATTACATATTCTATGTATTATTATTTTCTCATTATTTGTGTTGAACATTTCTTTCCCCACTCTATGACTTTCCTTTTCACTCTCTTATAGCGCTTTTAGATGAAAAGAAGTGTGTAATTTTAACATACTACAGTTATCAATCTTTTTTTTCTTTTTTTTTTTTTTTTGAAATGGAGTCTCACTCTTGTAACCCAGGCTAGAGTGCAATGGTATGATCTCAGCTCACTGCAACCTCTGCCTCCCAGGTTCAAGCAGTTCTCCAGCCTCAGCCTCCTGAGTAGCTGGGATTACAGGCGCCTGCCAGCACACCTGGCTCATTTTTGTACTTTTAGTAGAGACAGGGTTTCACCATGTTGGCCAGGCTGGTCTCGAACTCCTGACCTCAGATGATAAGCCCACCTTGGCCACCCAAAGTGCTGGGATTACGGGTGTGAGCCACTGTACCTACCCTATCAATCTTTTTGTTTATTGTTTGTGTATCTTTTGTCCTGTGTAGGTCCTCTTTCCCTACCACAAGTTCATGACTATCTTCACTGTTATAATCTAGAAGCTTTATTGACTAAACTATTGCATTTTAATTGACAGTTTAACTGGAATTGATTTGTATTTTTTTGTATTATTTGAAGTAGGTGTTGACAATATTTTTTTACATGAATATTTCAATTGACCCAACAGAGTTTATTATTTCCTACTTGATTTACAGTGTTACCTCTGTCATAAATTAAATGTCTATTTTCAGATAGCTTCAATTGCTATAGATCTATAGTAAGTCATGGTGTCCTGTAGAACATATTCTCTAACCTCTTTCTGAAGATTTGGATGATAAATTGTCATTTGCATTTCCATATCAATTTAAGAATTATTTTGACAAGTTTCGATGCATATACACACACACTCTCACCTTTTTGGGATTTTGATTATAATTGATTAAAATCTATAGATCAATTTGGAGGGTATTGATATCTTTACTATACTAATACTATATTGTGTCTTTCAATTTATGAAAATGTTTTAATGTCCATTCAGTTAGATATTTGTTTTTTTTTTCAATACTTTATTATCTCTGAAGTTATTGTGAATGGGAGTTCATTCGTGATTTAGCTCTCTGTTAGTCTGTTACTGGTATATAAAACTGCTTGTGATTTTTGCACATTAATTTTGTATCCTGAGACTTTGCTGAAGTTGCTTATCAGCTTAAGGAGATTTTGGACTGAGACGATGGGGTTTTCTAAATATACAATCATGTAATCTGCAAACAGGGACAGTTTGACTTCTTCTTTCCCTAACTGATACCCTTGATTTCTTTCTCTTGCCTGATTGCCCTAGCCAGAACTTCCAACACTACGTTGAATAGGAGTGGTGAGAGAGGACATCCCTGTCTTGTGCCAGTTTTCAAAGGGAATGCTTCCAGTTTTTGCCCATTCAGTATGGTATTGGCTGTGGGTTTGTCATAAATAGCTCTTATTATTTTGAGAAACGTTCCATCAATACCGAATTTATTCAGAGTTTTTAGCATAAAGGGCTGTTGAATTTTGTCAAAGGCCGTTTCTGCATCTATTGAGATAATCATGTGGTTTTTGTCTTTGGTTCTGTTTATATGCTGGATTACGTTTATTGATTTGCGTATGTTGAACCAGCCTTGCATCCCAGGGATGAAGCCACTTGATCATGGTGGATAAGCTTTTTGAAGTGCTGCTGGATTCGGTTTGCCAGTATTTAATTGAGGATTTTTGCATCGATGTTCATCAGGTATATTGGTCTACAATTTTCTTTTCTTGTTGTGTCTCTGCCAGGCTTTGGTATCAGGATGATGTTGGCCTCGTAGAATGAGTTAGGGAGGATTCCCTCTTTTTCTATTGATTGGAATAGTTTCAGAAGGAATGGTACCAGCTCCTCCTTGTACCTCTGGTAGAATTTGGCTGTGAATCCGTCTGGTCCTGGACTTTTTTTGGTTGGTAGGCTATTAATTATTGCATCAATTTCAGAGCCTGCTCTTGGTCTATTCGGGAATTCAACTTCTTCCTGTTTAGTCTTGGGAGAGTGTAAGTGTCCAGGAAATTATCCATTTCTTCTAGGTTTTCTAGTTTATTTGCGTAGAGGTGTTTATAGTACTCTCTGATGGTAGTTTGTATTTCTGTGGGGTCTGTGGTGATATCCCCTTTATCATTTTTTGTTGTGTCTATTTGATTCTTCTCTCTTTTCTTCTTTATTAGTCTTGCTAGTGGTCTATAAATTTTGTTGATCTTTTCAAAAAACCAGCTCCTGGATTCATTGATTTTTTGGAGGGTGTTTTGTGTCTCTATCACCTTCAGTTGTGCTCTGATCTTAGTTATTTCTCACCTTCTGCTAGCTTTTGAATGTGTTTGCTCTTGCTTCTCTAGTTCTTTTAATTGTAATGTTAGGGTGTCAATTTTAGATCTTTCCAGCTTTCTCTTGTGGGCATTTAGTGCTATAAATTTCCCCCTACACACTGCTTTAAATGTGTCCCAGAGATTCTGGTATGTTGTATCTTTGTTCTCATTGGTTTCAAAGAACATCTTTATTTCTGCCTTCATTTCATTACGTACCCAGTAGTCATTCAGGAGCAAGTTGTTCAGTTTCCATGTAGTTGAGCAGTTTGATTGAGTTTCTTAGTCCTGAGTTCTAGTTTGATTGCACTGTGGTCTGAGAGACAGTTTGTTATAATTTCTGTTCTTTTACATTTGCTGAGGAGTGCTTTACTTCCAACTATGTGGTCAATTTTGGAATAAGTGCGATGTGGTGCTGAAAAGAATATATATTCTGTTGATTTGGGGTGGAGAGTTCTGTAGATGTCTATTAGGTCTGCTTGGTGCAGATATGAGTTCAATTCCTGGATATCCTTGTTAACTTTCTGTCTCGTTGATCTGTCTAATGTTGACAGTGGAGTGTTGAAGTCTCCCATTATTATTGTATGGGAGTCTAAGTCTCTTTGTAAGTCTCTAAGGACTTGCTTTATGAATCTGAGTGCTCCTGTGTTGGGTGCATGTATATTTAGGATAGTTAGCTCTTCCTGTTGAATTGATCCCTTTACCATTATGTAATGGCCTTCTTTGTCTCTTTTGATCTTTGATGGTTTAAAGTCTGTTTTATGAGAGACTAGGATTGCAACCCCTGCTTTTTTTTTTTTTTTTTTT